>NW_020955203.1:4207107-4319295 GCF_003031625.1 Empidonax traillii
AAAGAAAAAGAAAAAGAAAAAGAAAAAGAAAAAGAAAAAGAAAAAGAAAAAGAAAAAGAAAAAGAAAAAGAAAAAGACTCACTTCCACTTCTTATGACAGTAGAATGATACAAATTAGCAAAAAAAAAATTATCTACTTTCATGATGCATGAAATTTTCTATTTCCTAATCACTGACATTTGTTTTATGTATGTGCATCACTATGTAAATCATCAAAGAATCAAGAACTTTACATCTAAAAAGAAATTTTTCAGGAAACAGATGAGCTTAAGAGAAACAAACAAGCAAACAAAACCAATGGGATTTTGCTCAAAGGGATATTTCGTTTTTCTGTGAACCTTAAGGATTAACGAAGACATAGTCAATATTTACTTAGATATTCTGGTTACTATAGAGCATCTAATGCTTGCAAATTCTCATTCTAGAATGTGATTATTGTGTTTGAGTATAATTAGGAGTGTTTTAGAAGCACAGCACTTTCACTACCTCTTTATCTCTCTGATCACATAAGTGTATTTTGGGATGCCTGTCAAGAAAATTAGAGCAGTGCATTTCAACAGCAGTAACCTTCTGAGCAAAAAAGCACTTATGAAAAGGCCCATGAAAAGACCCATAAAAGACAACTTTTTAAGTACTCAAAGACAGTTAAAGAATTATGCCGGTGTACCATGGAAGAGTTATAATGCCCATTACTTTGAGGAACTATTTATTTATCTGTATTTTTCTATATCAGTAAAGTCTTTGGATTAAAATTTTATGTAATGAGAGAAGAATTGCAATTATTTTTAAAATATGTTCAAACAAAATGCTGCTTGTTTCAGTTTTAGGAGCTTTCATTCTGAAAGTTCTCAAGTTGCTGAAAGACTCAAGTAGTGTTCTGGTGGCTGCTTATAATGATATTATGGTTTTAGTCTGAAGAAGTAAAGGTGTGTGATGGGGACTCAGGCTTGGTGAGGTTCAGGTCCCACCATCCTGGGCTGCAAAGAGACTGTGTTGGAAAAAAGCTAATGAATGGTTCTGTAGAACTCCGCCTTGAGCTTTTATCATCCTGACTTGATGCTGGAACTTGTTTTGAATTTATTTTTTTCTGTTCCTTTATTGGTACCACAATTTCTGATTTTGGATTCCATGAAAACTTAGCTTGTTTCAACAGGATTTATTGCCTTGGTCAGTGCCATCTTGCCACCCCTGGACAAACTCATGCGTAAGAAGTGGGATTCAGGTACAGAATCAGGAAATTAGGTTTTGTGTCTACACATAAAGAAATCTACACCTCATTTCTGTGTCATACCCACCAGTGATTCAGTTGATTAAATCCAGGTTTCAAGTGTTATCTGAGATGTCTTATGGTATTCTAGACACCTGTAATGCATTGTCCTATATTTCAAATGGCATTCATAACCCATGCACTCCTAGGATACTATTTGGAGGTCGTGTAAGACCTCCTAGAGCTTCTGAAGTAGTTCAAGATGCCTCCCTGCATAAGCAATTTGGTTCCTGGAGATCTGTGTAGCCCAACCAGCCACTACAGACAAGAGTGATGTCTAAACACTAGTGGTCAGTGTTGTGTGACTCATACTCTTATCTCTGTGTGGTAGATCTCCATCAACTCTGTTTTTGAGAGTGGTCTTTTGTGGTCTTTTAGTGACTGAAGAGAGACAACAAGAAGGACAGAGAGAGACTATTTACAAGGGCAGTGACAGGATAAGAACAAATGGCTTCAAACTGAGAGTGTGTTTAGATTGGGTATTAAAAAAATTAAGAGTAAGTTTAGGCTGGATATTAAGAAAAAATTCTTGACAGTGAGGCTGGTGAGGCCCTGGTACAGCTGTCCCAGAGAAGCTGTGGCTGCCCCATCTCTGGAAGTGTCCAAGGCCAGGTTGGATGGGGCTCAGATCAACCTGGTCTAGTGTCAGGTGTCCCTGCCCATGGCAAGGAACCAAGTGGTATTTAAGATCCCTTCCAGTCCCCTCCAACCTAAGTCTTTCTATGATCCCATGAACTCTTAGCGATCAGGCGTTTAATTAGGTGGCACACAAGTTTCAATCCCCTAAATTTGATTTCATAAATCTGGTATTGAAGCCTGCATCGTGAGCCTCTAGAGTTCTTTCTCGATTAGTCGCCCAGAGGGATCACCAACAAGTTTGTGATTCCATATGTAGCTCACCTCTCTGAAGGCAGCGAAGAATCTTCTGAGTGTGGGCAAGCTAGAAAAGCAAGGCCACTGCATTCACTCAGCATTTTTGCATCTTAACAAAAATCCTCAGTCTGGTCCCATCTTCACAGAGACATCTCAGTTTCTATTGCTAAGGTCTGAATAATGCTTAGTGTGATACGAACAACCAGGAGGTTCTTTTGAAGCTAATAAAATGTTAGTGTAGGGGCGTCAGATGAAATGTCCCTTCATATTTGAATTTATGTACCTGTGTTTCTCTCTAACCTCTGTTCTGTATGTGCAGTGTTGTTTCTTACCTGCTTGTATGAGTCTGCTCAAGTTCCAGTAACAGGGTCATATTATTAATGAGAAGAAAGAAAACAAAGGACAGGAGTGACAAAAGGAGACAGACGGAGACTCAGAAAACAGTCTATAAAAACTTTGGATTTTTTTTTTTCCCCCTGAAAATCTAGGCCCAGGATCTAACATCAATTTTCTTTTATACTGCATTTATTATTTTTTTCTGGAAGTACCTGGAAATAAAATCCTATATATATGTAGTTCTTATAATAGGGTTAGAGTTGTTGTTTTTAAAGAATGCTTTATACCTTCAAAGACTAGTCAAGTAAGAGCCATGCTTCCCCCCATGATTCATGGTTAATAGCATACTTCCTTTAGACAGCTTTATTTATCCTACAATAACATGAAAAATATGCCCGGACTGGCTTTATTTTTAGCCAGTTTTATGTTGGCATTTCTTTAACAGCACGTAGAGGGAGGGGCATAGGGGGAGTCAATAAAGAAGAATGTGAAAATGTGTCCTTCTATAAAATGCAAGCCTGAAGTAGCAGTTGGACTTTGGCATATGTGTGGCCTATTATTGCCTTCTGTCGTAATCAGCCTTCTGGCAGAGCAATAACATCAAGGTGTTGTTTATACACTATAAAATGTTAAAATGGCATTGTAAAGATTAGTTGGAAGGTGAGGATTGTTTCAAGAGATTGAGGGTTTTTTTGTTGTTGTTGTTTGGTTGGTTTTCTGTGGGGTTTTGGGGGTTTTTTTTGTGGTATTTTTTGGTTTGTATTTTCCCTTTCCTTTCTGTTCCTGTGATCAAGAAACATTGCACTTGAAAATTGCCTTCTTCAATAGTTTCAATGACTCTTTAATGGAAAAAACTGTTACCTGCAGAGAGGAAACGTGGCCCATGGCCTACAGGGACTAAGAAGAAAAAGACTTTGCTTGAGTCCTCAGTTCTGCCAAAAACACATCATTTTGTGAGCCAGGTCCACATCACCTCAGTGTGCCCATGCCTCTTACTTTCCTCATCCAATGTTTAATGCGGATGAGAGTTCAGGCACTGAGCGCCCCAACAGCATCATTAAATTCCTGCATTACAAAACAGTTAAAGGTAGGGAAATTAGTTTATGGGGTTTCTGTTCTGACCTCGTTTTAACTAAGGGACATCAACACAGGAACATCAAGTAGTGTCATCAGGGTTACCAGTTCAAATTTCCTAAACTGGGAGTGAATTCAGTGTCTCTGAGTACCTCAGTCCCTTGCATATTGAGGTACCTTGGAAGGACTCTTTACAACAAACTATCATGACTGGAAATGAGTGTATTCATAACTTCCTTGGAATAACAGAAATTCCCATGACTGCAGGGACAAGAAAATCATTGTACATGAACATGGAAGAGACATCTACTCTGGGCTCAGTTCAGCTGTCCACAAGTTGGTTCTGTAACACCACCTGAGATAGTTTAGGGAGTTGAGAACACCTTTGCAGAGCTCACAGATAGGATGCAGAAATTATCACCCTCTTGATGTGACAGCTGGAGACAACCAAAATATGGACACAAAATAAAATGAAATTTAACATCTATGAGTGAAGCTCCGTGTTTCTTCACCAGCATTTCAGACATAGACAATGCTGCCTCTGTCATCAAAAAGACTTCCTGGGCTGAAGAGATAGAGCTCATTTCAAACCCAGCATTAAAGACTTAAAATTGACAGGTTGAAGGGTCTGACATACATCTTCCAGAAAACTTTACTAAAATCCAGAATTCTGTGGAAGAAATAGAGTTGAAAGTCATAATTTTGGATTTCTAAACATTGATACCACTTTCCCAGCTCTCCTCAATATTTTGACTCCTCTGTAAAGAAATTCTTGGGTCCCAGCTGGCTTTTGAAGAGTAGCAGGGAGTGGAAATGTATTTTAAACCTTTGTTTCTTTCCTGGAGAAGAAATTAGGGATAACTTTAAGTTAACCTCATGGGAAAATAAGTTTTATTTATTTATATTAATTATCATTATTGCGCTATTTTGTGCAGAACATGTCAGATGGTTTGTAACACTGGTTCCAAATTCTGGGTACTTTCTCTGTCTCTAAAAATCCCTAAGCTGTACTGAGATCTGGGAAGCTGTATTAGCCAAGCACCCATTCATCACTTGTTCTGTTTCTTATATTCTCTCCCAAAACATCTTTTGTGGTCACTGTCAGATGTAGGATATTGGGCTAAAAAGAATTTTTCATCTGTCCTAAAGATTATGTCCTTTTGTAATAAATAAATATTTCCATGACAGGAAGTTAATGTCTTCATTTTTACCGCCTTCTTCTGATCAGGTTGGGAAGGGGGATACAGAGGAAAGATGTGATTTGGAAGAAGTCTCAAGGGGTTGTTCAACTAGGTCCAATTATTTCTATATCATTCAAGACAGCTATTTTTCTAACCTGTTTGTGATAACTTTCAACAATGAAGGACCACTGTGTCCCTGGTGTTCATTCTCCTAACAGAGACACTTTCCTCATCTCCAAATTATATTTCCTTTCCTACAATTTAAGATGAGGCTGACTCTTCTATCATCAATAAACATGGAAAATGGCTTATTCCTTTTTTTTTTTTTAAATTTCTTTTCTTTTTCCCTCCACTCCCCAAATAACAGAAGGGGTTTACAATTATTTTTTGTTATTTCCTCTCTGAACCAACATCCTTGTGTCATGGGTGTTGGAACCAGATAATCTCTAAGTTTCCCTCCAACCCAAACCATTCTATGATTCTGTGATTCTGATCAGTCTTTTCAGATGGTTTCTACCTAGGGACATTTCTATAGTTCTTCTCTTGATTTTCTCCTTTTGATCTACTCTTCAGTCAGAGTCTAAGGCTCCAAAATGGTGAAAGTACCACGCATGAAGGATTATGACATTTGAAATTTTTAAGACAAAATACCACTGTTTGTGTGATGCTTGCCTCCCTTGAGCAGGTCTGACTGTGCCACTAATTTCCACGGGACTCTTTCCTTCAGCAAAATCAACCCACATTAATATTTCAGAGATATCCCAAATAAACATTAACCAGATCAAAGAAATGGATTCTAAAACAAAACATCAAAGAAATGATCAGACACAATTTGTTTTATTATCACCATCATCACAGGGCAAGAGATTTCACTTCACACTTCTATCTTGCAAAAGGTGAATTATGTTTTGTGGCTTACATGTAGTCCAAACAGCAAGTACCAAGAGAGATGGCAGCATTTTAATTAAAATTGATAAAACCTCTCTGAAAATTAGTCTGGGGAAAACACATCTTGTAGAATACAGAACTGCCAAGTTTTGGCTGGAGGCTGAAGCAGGGTTTGGAGTGCCTGGAAAGAAACTGTACTGGGCCAGTGGGAGACTGGGAGTAGAATCACACTGGTACAATCAGTTCTGATGAATGGAAAAGTGCTCAAGGAAAGAAAACAACTTTAATTACCAAAATACCATCATGTGCAAACAAAAAGGGATTGAAGACCTGGACTCCCACGTCATCTGTAGAAGGTACAAAAATCCTTAGCTCATTTTGCATACATTTGATGATGGAAGATACCTCGTCTTCCTGTCCCTTCTCCCTTCTCAATTCTGGACTGTGTGTTCTCTAGAGCAGGAATAATTCCCTAATAATTAGTTTTTCCCTATTTCTCTAATATTCCCTATGTAGTAATAGTGTGGCCTAAACTGTAACCTGTGTCTACTTACTCAATGTCTTCATAACCTCTGAGGTTTGAATGTAGTGGAGAGGAATAAGTCGGAGACATACCTGCTACTGCAGGGAGCAGTAATGCAAGGAGGTTGTGTGGGAAGGTCTCATGCCATGGATTAATTTACTCAGCCCTGGAAATGTCACAGCAGTCTGCCTGGAGTT
The DNA here is from genome assembly GCF_003031625.1 of Empidonax traillii. Lineage (NCBI taxonomy): Eukaryota > Metazoa > Chordata > Aves > Passeriformes > Tyrannidae > Empidonax > Empidonax traillii. The sequence goes on from NW_020955203.1 coordinate 4,213,447, forward strand.
TTTTTCCAGCCCTGTGATGGTCTTGTCTCTTCTAACCCTCAGTGTTAGCTGTCCTGAATATATTTCTGTGTCCTGAATATCCTTTAAACTTACAATCAACTTTTACCTGTAGAAAATGAAATTTTTGTTGTCCTTTGGATGCAGAAACCTGAAAGACAGGAAGAAATCCGTAGCTGCCTATGCAGTACCACCTGATGATGTTCATCAAAGCTGGTCCTTAAGCTGTGTTATGCTTCAGGAGATGTTTGGGGACTGCGGAGAGAAGAAAGGGGAGAGCTGCTTTGCCATTCCTGCTGCCTCCCCTTCTCCACTCATGTCAAATATCCCTTTGGCAGAAGATCACAGCTGCTGTGCAGGAGCATAAAGCAGGAGTTGTGTGCAGGAGGCAGAAGATTGGCAGGCCAGAAGCATCAGCTGTGCTATAAAAATTATGCTAATATGCTAAAATTAAGTTTATTTGGAAATAACCGCTTCACGTTATGGAGGGTTGAGCTTCTTGGACCCTTAGTATTTTGTACATGTGTGCCTCTTTCTCCCACCCAGCTCCATCTTGATGTGGTTCCTCCAGCCTCCTGCCACAGACACCTGGAGCCAAGCGCAGAAAATGGTCTTTGTCTTAGCAGTATTCACCAGTTGGCACAATAAAACTACCTACCCCATTAAAAGCCTGTCTCCTGTGCTGTCAGCTTTACAGAAACTTTAAATCCCAGTAAAATGAAACACTAACAGCTGCCTGTTATTGCATATTGTGTCCTGTATTATTCCGTCTGTGCTGTAGTGAAGTTTAGTGGGGAAAGAAAAAAAAAATAAAATTGCACTTTCCCCCTTGCCAGAAGCAACATGTGCATCTGGAGAAATTTTCCCAGTGAGCAAAAATTGGATACAAAGCCATATTATGAGGAAATTGCATTTTATCTCTTGCTTCCCATTCTGCACGAGTAATTATTTTTGTGGATGTACGAGTTCTTTGGTCTGTGCGTGCTCCTGTCTTTGACTGTAGGTAACTTCAGACCAATGTGTCCTTTGCCCAGAATTTAACTGTAGACAAAGATTCCACATAAATAAATAAATAAATAAATAAATGGAAAAACCCCACATTTACCCAGAAAAAACTACACCACCACCAAAAAAAAACCCACCTTTTTGTCATTGCATATGCAGTAGCTCTGCAGAGAATAGCCTGTTCTCTCTTGCCATCCAAAGAGACATTATTTTATTTGACACCTATGGAGCTGCACAAATGAGAGTCAGCAGGCAGCAAGCCGTCCTCTTGGAAGAAGAGTTGGCATCTCCCTCCCTGGCACATCTGGTGAGTTTGAATGGCATTCACTGGCATGGCTTTGCAAAATTAATTACATTCCAAAGCCTTGTCACAAACAATAAACCCTTGTGCCAAATGCTGATCTTTTGTTTTCTGCCAGATGTAATGCATCTGCTTCTCTTTATCAGGTTTAATCCTATTTGGCTTTGGCAGCGCAGTAAACAATGCTGTGGAAGTTGGAAGTGAAAAGTGGACGAATGTGGGAAGGCACTGAACAGAAGAAACAGAGGTGCCACGTGGTTAAAACACTCGGTCTGGAACAGCTGGATAATGTGTTGGCATGGGACATAGCCGTGGTGAGAAAGGCCTTTATTCCTTAACAAGCTTGCAATGAGCAACAATGCGGGGATAGATCCACAGTGAACTGTCAGAAATCCTGCTGAATGGGCTGGGTGTTGAGTGTCTTATTTTCCATGTCTAATTTTCTCAATGATTTCACAGTGTAATCTGGTGCAGAAAGAGCTCTCTCAGTGTTGTCTCACAAACTCAAGGAAGGATCAGTTCATAAGCAGAAATAAGGTGCAGGTAAGCTCCTGTCTCATTTTCCTTATTCTTTACTTATGATTAACAGACACAAAACCACTCCTTAGTAGAAGTACCAGTGGCTCAGGCACTGGTCTCCAAGCACCACCAGGCCCTGACATCTTCAGTGCTGCTCGCAGGCCAGAGAGAATCAGGGGTTCACCTCTATCTCAGATCTGAGGTGTCTCATTTTGTCCTCATCTAGTGAAATGCCCAAGCGAGATTCCAAGACAGCAAACAAACTGAACTCAAAGCCAAAATTAAAAATTATTCAAACCATTATTTCCCCCCGTATCAGAGCTTAATCGGAGCAAAATATTGAAATTATTTGTTAAACCTAAGAGAGAACTGAATGGGCTCAAACTAAAATTAATTCCACCTGCTACTACCACGAAGCATGGTCTTGAAAAGATCTGTGATTCTACCGTGTAGGACTTTGAATTCCTTCCCTCTCAGCCAGCCTCATTTACCTCATTTTACAGAATTACCCAAGTCCTTCTACTTCTGTGCTAAATATTTTTTTCAGTGGTGTATGTGGCTGCAAACCTGCAATCCCCTTCAGACATTAAACTCCACCTCCTGCTGTCTTTACTTTTGCAGTGGTTCAACTGGGTCTGAAATGAACAGTTCAGTTTCTCTTAAATTCCTTAAACAAAGCAAGCAGTGGTATGGTTGGCACTACTGGGAACACAAATATTGTCTGGGCTGTGACAGAGGACTACAAAGAAGTACCTTGGATTCCTTTCCTGGTACTGTTTGTGGTCTCTAGTGATGCCTTTGTGACATGGACTTTTAATTTTTAAATACATTTCTCAAAAGGAATAATTTCTAAATAGTTCAAGGTTAGCTGTTTCTGGCTGGTGTGAACTGGAAAGAAACCAAAAGTGTTTCAGTCACAGATGAGCTGGAACTGAAGTAAAATTTACTGGTTCAACGGTCTTCCCTCCAGGTGTGTTGAAATCAAACCTGTATGACTGAAAAAATCAGACAGGAGAATGAGTGAGGGAGCAGGAGACTGGATTTCAATTTGCCTACATAGTTATAATGTTTCCTCTATTTCAGTTCAAGGGCATTAATATCCTCCATTGCCTGGTGTATTTAGATCTATTTCCCCTCTTGCTCAAAGTTTTACATTCTGTAGAACTTCAAAGTATGGAAACCAGTTTGGACTTATAACTTTTATTCATCACCACAATTTTGTCTTTATTTAATCTTTAACAATAACAGGACATTTAGACATGAGAGCTCATTTTTTGAGATCTCTTCCTGTTCCCATGTGTGAGTTTCAGGGGTAGGTCACACCTTGGGTGACCACAATGGTTGTTGTTGGTAAGCCAACCAAGATCTCACACAGGTTGTCCAAGGGAAGAAACAGAGATGAATCAAACACCCCTGAGGGCCTCCATTGGAAATGTTCATTGTCCAAAGGAAACTGCCAAATTAACAGATAGTAGGAATTGGAAAGCCAGGATCCAAGAAGAAGCCAGACTTCACTGGAAAGGAGGATCAGGTGTTGGAACAGGTTGCCCAGGGGAGTGGTGGAATCACCATCCTTGGAAGTGTTACCAGAAAACGTGCATGAGGTGTTTGGTATAGGGTTTAGTGGTTGAATATGGTGCTTCGGGGCTAACAGTTGGACTTGATGATTTTAGCACTTCTACTTCGTCTTTGCAGTTGCTCCTTTCAGGCTCCTTTCTCACTCTGTAACCCACAGTGAAAACGACTTTGATATCTTTCCTGTTTTCTGGGACTGCTCCTCATTCCACTGACTTTCATGAGTTTTAGATAAAGAGGTTTTAGAGGTTTTGCAAAACCTCCTAGTGGCTATAGGGTTATTTGAAAGCCCAGTGCCTCCCTTTAGAGCTCTGTGATAATTCTCATGCTCAGAAATAATGTGCACAGATAAAATTTTGGGGTTGTTCAAGCTCCTTCTCTCACTGGCCTTTCGTGAGAGAAGAGCAATCACAAATTTCTGCAGGGAAGGATAGATTTTTAAATCCATATACTATATCAACGTTAGCGAGCTCATGGATTATCACTATTAGCGGCCTAAAACTTCCTCCTGAGGGTAAGCAGAGGAGCAGGATTGGTCTCTTGTCTCTAGTGACCAGTGACAGAACCTCAGAGAATAGCCTGAAGTTTTGTAAGGGGAGGTTTAGGTTGGATATTAGGAAAAAATTCTTCCCACAGAGGGTGGCTGGGCACTGAACAGACTCCCCAGGGCAGTGGTCACAGCACCAAGGACTGACAGAGTTCAGGGAGCGTTTGGACAAGGCTCTCAGGCACATGGTGGTGTTCTTGGGGTTGTCTTACGACGAGCTGATCCTTGTGGATTCCTTTCAACTCAGGATATTGTGTTCTATTCTATTCTATCACCAGAACTGATAAAGTCTATGGTAATATGTATAATAATAACAATGAAGAGGACAACTTCAAAGTGAAACCCTATCCATCTTAATTTCTACTTCTACTAATGTTGTTAAAAAGACATATGAGGAAGTTGCAACCTACTTTATGATTTTTTAATTTGATTTGTGTTAATATCTGTGTGCAACTGCCATCATCAATTTGCACGTGTGCAGTAACTCACAGCAGGGCATCCCAGAGAACATCAGGGGTCAGATCAGACCCACAGAAACCCAGACAAGAGAACTACTACCAGCAAGAGAAACATCTTCTGCATAATCTGAGGAGCTGTAACCCCAGTTCTTCACATTTCCACTTTTCCTAACAAAATCTGTTCCTAATTTATATTTTTAAATAATTGTATCTTCACCCAGCTGAACTGTGCTCTTTTCCCTTTCAGTGAGTATTCTCTGACGTTGTCCAGGATGAGATAATTAGGAAAGTCCACAAGAGGTAATTACAAATAACTAATATATTCTTCCAGTGACTTTCTTGTGACTGTCATTCATTTTATAGCCTTAGTTTACTCTCTGATCATCCTTATTTATCCAGTTGCATTTCTAGAAGGTATTGTCCTGAACAGCCTGTTACAATTGTCAGCTTTACAAGCTAACGAAGAACCAAATAGTCTTTCTTTTCCTTTTTTTCCATTTTTTTTTTTGCCTTTCAACTATATCAAATATATCCTATTTTTGTATTCGAAAGAAAAGGTTCAGAATCATTCTATATATGTATCCAATTTGTTGCCTCTTCTTTATTTAAATTTTGACAAAAAATCCACTGAAGAGCATAAGAAGACAACTAAATCTCACTGAAGCCAGTAGATATTCATCCTCTGCAAACTGCAGTTTGCAGTGACCTGTATAACTCAGTGTATCAGTACTTGATTTCCCTGTTGCCACTTCCAGACCTCTATATTTCACTCAGCATTGTTAACTGTACGATTTTCTTGCAATAACTGAATACCTTTAGGAGGTGCATAGCACGGCACTTACGAGGTTTAAATATTTCTTCTTCCACTGCAGTAAAGTTAATTGCACTGGGGCTGTGCTTTGCCAGCACCAATTAACACAGAAGCTGAAACTGCAGCTTAACATTCTGGTCATGTGCATGGGTCTGATTTGTTGACACCTCAAGTACCTGCCCTCCCACATGCCTTGTTCCTTCCTGAGGCATTGCAGAGGTTGTTGCCACACACCAGAGTTTTGTTTAATTGCTATGAAGTAAAAGCATTGCAGTGAAAGGAGGTTTTAGAGTTTCCGTACACGTTTACAGTGGAAGAAGCTCCACCTAGTTCAATTATACTTGAGCCTCATAAGAGCCTTACCCCAATTCCCCAACTTCCATAAACCTGCAGGTATCCATTGCTGTGCCTAGCTGAAAACGTGCCAGGATTTCGGCATTTGCATCTGTATAATTAAAAGAAGATTTTAAGAAAATCATACACTTCCCTATTATTTTAATATACAGCTTCTAAACAGGAGCCCAAAGGAAGTGTCATGAAGGAGAATGGAAGAGTGTTGGGATGTCTTAAGATTGATAGGTAAAGAGTAATCATTGGGTTATCAGCTCTGAAACAAAGAAATCCTTGAAGCAAACAGCACAGCAAAAACTAACACAGTTGTATCCAACCAGGGCAGCCATCAGAATTCACATCCTATTGGTACAGTTGGAGTTGGAGGAGAAATGGACAATGCAATAGGTTACCTGTATTTGTTTACCAGAACATATGTTCCGCTTTCCTGAATAGAGCTGAAACCATCTGAGCACTCTCGTGCTCACAGAACAACAGGTGTTTCAGGCAACACCTGTATCTTTGCCTTCCAAACACGCTGGAGAAACTTCATCAATGTGTGCTGTATACTAGAGGTAGGGAACAGTTAAATAAAGAAACCTAGGGCTAGATTTTCAAGGGAGAATTAGATTTCATCACTACAATAACTAATTTTAAGCCACCCTGAGGATCTTGCATCCATTTGCAGGGATAGAAGTTCACCAAATTAATCTAACTCAGCATTTTGTCAAGGTAGGATGCCTAGGCAACTACACAGGAGAACTATACCATCCTGCATTCCAAACTGGTATTTTAGTCCTTATGCCCTGATCCTTTCATGTTTTCACTTCTTCTGGAATGAACAAAAGCATGCCTGTGTTTTTTAAAAAAATCTGCATTACCACTCAAAAATAAAGACTTACATGTATATATTTTTATTATTCTTGTTATTGTTACTGATGCAATAACTGTTACCTGTCAAAGTAGCTATAGTTCTAGTCCCAAAACCAAACATCATCATTATCACACCATTTGCCCTTGGGGGAGTTTCACAGATTTTAAATCTTTCAACCTTTCCTTACTGTTTAACTCACATGTTCCAAAGTCCAATATTTATGAAATACCTGCCACAGTCATCTTCAACTGTACCTGTTTAGCTCCTAAAGTGCTGAAGTCCGTAACTCCTTTAACTCCTTAGGTTCCTAATGTTATGCATCTAATTTTCTTTGTATTCATCATCCACAGCCACTACCAGCTAAACATTGTCTCAGTACTGTATTTTTCTGAAGAATAGGCTGATGATGTACCCTACTTCTTCGAGCAAATTCAAATGGCATGAAGAAGAGGGAAATTTGACTACAAAGTCTTGGCTTAACCCATGATACCCTTCTTTAGGAAAAGGCATTTAAATTGAATTAGCTCTGTGAAATAAAAACACAGCCTTAAATGGCTGGAGTTGATGAGCAGTTAGGAATATGCAGGACATTGAAAGGAAAAGTCAGCACTCAAATGTTGGTCTAATTCCATGGAATCGAGTTGCTTACTCTCACTTAAGTTTTTGTAAATATTCCCCAAAACTGCTATGTAAGAAGCAGCATATGGGGTAGCTTGGACACATCATTGAGACAAGTTCAGGATAATGCCAAGTAGGCAGTGGCAGAGTTTCAGTGGCATAAACAGGAGACAAAATATAAAACTGGGTCTTCTGAGATCATGACAAGATGCAATACTCATGTTTTCACTGAAGAAGCCGTGGTTTCTCTATTCACATTTGAAAAAAAAATAGTGAAAGAAAAAAATTTTGTTGTAGAAAGAGAATAATTCTCCAAACAGAGAAGGCATATGGGCTGTTGAGGACTTCTTCATGATTAATGACTACTGGACAGACCCAAAACCTGAAATGACTAGACAGACCAGTGTCCAGTAAGTGACAGACCATATAATTACTGAATTACAGAGCATAAAAACCACTGACTGCTTCCAATTATAATGTGGAAGGGCAACTTCACAGTTGTGCCACTTAGCAGTGCTGGGGAAAAGCAAAGAAAAATGTGTTAAAGGCCTAATGAGGTGTGTGGGTGGAAGTTACTGCCACAGTTTACAGCGGTTCAGGTTGTTAGCTCCTACCATGAGTCACTATCCAAGAGAAAGAGAGAAAGAGAGGGAGAAAGAGATGGAAGCAGAGTGTGGGAAGGCATTTTCTCACTGGGAAAACTACAAGTAAAGATTTCCTTTCCCTTATTTCTTCCTAAACAGATCAGACAATATATTTTAAAAGAGCCATTAAAGATTCCCAGACAGTTTCTGTAATGGATTCAGCATTTTTACAATGCAGGAGACATACTCGTTTATTTTAGGAGTCTGGGGAATTGTTCCCTTGAAGCCCTTGAAAAACAGCAGGGGAAAAAAGAGGTAGGGGCCTTAGTTTATCTACAGGAACAGACAGCTCAGGGAAAGTACTGTGTAAAATGTCGGATGAAATTCCAACCCCAGTGACGAGCTCCCAGCATGCACTCAGGTGGCACAGCCTTTCTTCTCTTGCGTGGCCCACTAAATCCTCCACCTCACCACAGATCACACCATCTTGTCACACTGACATGGACAACTGAGATGGTAGAGGGTCAACCACAGCACCGAGCTCATTTTGCAGTCCTCAGTTTAAAAGAGAGATCACTCCTGAACAGATTCACTGAGTTTTCCCAAAGGTATTTGCAGTTTACCCTGTAGCCAGTGGGGCCCTCAGCACTGATTTGCCCCTACCCTCAAGGGGTACAGAGAGCGGCAGCCTTAACACAAAGGTGCTGCACAACCTGTGCAAAAATGGCAATAAAGAGCTATTTGGTAGCTTGTGATGACACCACAGTATCAGCTTCTTAAGACTCCCATAACTGTATGCTGGATGGAAGGAGGATGTCTTGCCTTTATTGTTGAGCAGGGCTATTGCATAATTTCTCCTTCTTGGAACAAAATCACATTTTGGTTTGTTTCTGGTTTGGACTCAAAATTGTAGAGTTTCTGCAAGATGAGACAAGGAGAGAAACAGCCAGACTGAAAAGAATTTAAGTGATATTTAAATACAACAACAATTCAAATGTCCCTTTCACAGCTGGCTTACACCTTCTGCAGCTGACCAGCTCCTTGTTCTGTTGATTCTTACAGCCTATGTTGACCCCAAGGGAATCACTCTGTAAGTTTTTTAAGGGAAATTCAGGTGTTAAACTTTCCCTTCCATTACATCACTGAGCAACAGGGTCCAGTGGCATTCTCAAATCCTTGTGTTCTCTACCCACATTGCAGATAGGAACTACAATATTCTCACCCCAGTTCCCTTAACAGATTCAGACTTGCTTCCACCACTTTACACCAAAGTTTCCCAAACACATGATTACAGTGGGCAAACTCTAGATCTGCTGCTCTCCACTGCACACAGAAAACCACCAAACTCCTTGGGTCCCAGATGGCTTGGAGGGGCTCACACTGGGAACCCCTGATGGCCAGCACCTGCTTCAGGAATACTAATTTCATTTTATCTTGTGAATACTGAATGTACAATGCATTAAAAATAACCACACAAACTATTTAATCAATCAGCTCAAAATCCTTCCCTTGAGCTGTAACAGGAATCATTATATAATGGAGCTTTCAGGGATCCACCAAAGATACTCAGCCTGGATCTGCCAATGCCTCTGCCATGCATCCCCACCAGTCAACTGTATCTCTATTTTCCATGAACACCACAAACAGCTATTTTCCTTGTTAATACACAAACTCTATATTCCTTTCTTGCTAAGGTGCCACAGCTTAATTCATACACAAACAAGAGATTTTTTTCATCTAGTAAAATGAGATTTTCAGTCAACAACAAGCATGTTAATACAAGTCTTTCTGTACATATTAGTACGTACTATGCAATGCCATATCATTTTGCACACTACTGCTATCAATATGCCATGTAGTGACACCATGAACAACACTGGAATTGCTCTTTACCTAACAAGAAATCTTGTCAAAACAAAATAGACAGACAAAATATCAAGTGAAAAATTAAATTAAAGTGAATTTCAAAAGCTCTTTCTGTAAGTTATTGTTTTCCTCACAGAAAACTCTTTCATTGTGGAGACGCTTTGAAATATTTGGTGAAATAACTGTGTTTGACAGAAAGCTATCAGAAAAAAATTATCTGAGTTTCTCTCAGCAAAAGAAGTCCGTCTTGGCAGAAAGGAGGGCTTAATTTTGGGCAAGGAGCAGAAACACTGCCCCAGAGTCAGACTGATATCTCTGGAAGCCAGTTTGAGGATGCACAGAGAAGAGGAGGAATAAAGACTCATAGGACAGTCTCTAAATGTAATCCAGAGAAGCAAATGAGCTAAGAAAAATGTTTTGCTTACAGAGTAAATCCTTCAGATATACATGAACAAGGGCTGTTTTTAGGCCCTGATGAAAAGTAGTCTGAGACAGTTGTTTCTCTTGGCTTTGGTGGCAGGGGTTAGCTAGGCACTTCTGCCTGTCATGACATCCAATGGTCTGGGAAGTGTTTATTTCTTCTCCAGAGGAGAGGGTGCTTTGGAAACACTTTTATGGTAAATCCCAGTTTCAATTAAAGCAACTATATAAAATATTTTCTTTCTTTACCTTTTCTGACTGACCTCCTCAAAGTACATGGTATTTTGACTCTTCACTCTGCAGCTGGGGAAAATGATGTTTGAATTGCTTGTGTGTGCTTTCTGATGTGAGAGGACTTTACAATTGTGTGAAAGTAGTCCTGAAGAAGCACACATACTCTGTTCTGAAAAGTTTTTGATGCAGGCAAGAATTTTGAGGCAAAGCAATGAAAAAACAAACACCATTACAGCTCCGAAGGAACTGTTTTGTCATGAAGCTCAAATCGCACAGGAATGCAGTACAAGTCACTCTTTCCCAAGCCTATTTTCCTTTTAAATGTTGTGATCCCAGAAGGGGGCTGGTGTAGTGTTTGGGGGTGGCTCTGCTGCCATGAAAACTGTTTTATTGGATAAAGGAAGAAATGCTTCATAATGAAGTGTCTTCAAGAGAAATTCTTCAGACCCTTTGAACTACAGTGAGACACTATGTTTTATTTTCCAGTTGCATGTAGGACCTAATCTGGAGTGCCTTTTACTTCCACTGGAAGTTCTCCTATTGAATGTTTGAAAGGGTTTGTGTATGGCAATTCTCCACACTAGTACTTCACAGAAGAATACAAATACTTTCCTCAAATCAAAAATCCAGCCATTTTTATCTTTTTTTTTTTTGGTTGGTTTGTTGGTTGGTTGGTTTTGTTTCTTTGGGATTTTTTCTTTATTTGGGTTTTTTGGTTTTTTTTGTTCTCTCTAATAAAACTTCTGAAATTTCATTCTAACCACACAGGAATACATCACAATTTGCACTTTCTAGTACCTGTTTTGTTTTGGTATTGCAGTCTTCGATATTTCCACATGACTGAGACACTCATCAAAGCTTTCATGGCCTAATAAAATGGCATCAGACTGAAATGGAAAATCACACTACAATTATGGATAAGGAGGACAGGTTGTTCCTTGACCATGAGCCAGAACAGGAACTGGGGCTGAAATTTAAAGCAATTCCTGAGTGTCAAGTTAGGGAAAATATCGCCTATTTAAGTCTGTTTATCTTCCTCTTGCAGATTAAAATTGTATGGGTGCCTTCGAGACAGGCTATTATCTTATTTGCTTTAAGCCACAGATAATAATTTTGACTAAAATGTGCATGTACAAACTCTGCTCTGTATTAATTCCTCTTAACTCATAGATACAACACATTCTTTCCAAAAATAAAAGGCATATTCTTAGTGAGGCACCCACACGTCTCGTCTTTAACACATATATATTCATTGCACTAAAAATCAGATATTTTGTCCCCTGTGTGACAGAGCAAGCTCTAACAATCTTACCAGAATAGATAAAATTAACTTTGCCACTTTCCTCATATTTATAGAGGTATGATGAAGCAGAAGATGCTCAAGAGTTTTTTGAGAAACTTTTTGTACTATAGACAAAAGTGAATTTGTTCCTATTTTCTGTTTGTCTTCAGCACACATTATTGGACATTTATTTCTCGATCTGTATAAAACACTGGGCAATATCAGCCATAGATTATGGGCTCTTTAGCCTATTCGCCTTTAAAAAATCTGAACTCTGGCTTCTCATCAGTCCTGTGTGCACAGGATAACTGACAAATTCTATTCATAAGGCATATTTAGACACGAGGGAGCGTAATGTCACTTTTTCCTCTTACATGCAACTTCTCCTACGTCTGTCAGGAAGCCATGGTCTAAAATATGGGTGTATCTGGGTTTATTACTACTGAGAAATGAAGCAGTGACTAGTTAACACTTAATTATTCTGGTGAGATGCAGTTTTAATTTCATATGTGACATAAAAATGAGACCTGGAAAAATCTCACTGGACTTTTCAGACACCTCTTTACTACAAGTAAGAAAAGAAAGGAACCAAAACAAACTACATGAAGTTTCCACAGGAAACAAAGAACAATCCAAAAGGCAGCAAGCCTGCCAGAAAAGACTCAAAACATTTGAAACAAAACAAAGATAAAACAAAAGGCAAAAATTCACTTAAAGGCAAGTGCGCCAATTAATGTCTAAGCAGTCATTCTCCTGAAGCATACCAACAGCTTCATTAAAAGGAATGGGAAACACAAACCCCTGCACTGTAGGTGGCCTTGGACAAAATATACATGAGTACTACTTATATCAAAGAATGCGTAAAACAGACCCAAACCCAAGCATTTATTTTTAATAATATGCTTAGAAATAAAGATTTAAGTAAAACAGAGGAGGATATTCTTGAATTTATTAAGCTTAGAAATGAGAAAACCATGTTGTTTCCACCTCTGTCAAACAGCCTTTGAGCTTGTGGATGAAAAACTTACCCTCACTGTGCCTCAGTTTCCCATATTGCAAGCAGAAAATATTGTTTTAAGAATCTGTTTTTTAAAAAAAGAATCATTTGGAGTGATAGATTTTTTTTTTTTATGTGGTAGCTATAAAATCCCATGGACATTGAGGAATTTGATCATCGTCATCGCATCTATGCACTACTAAAATAAAAAAAACAATATATGCTTAAATTTCCTGTGTTCAAATCTTTACTTTCAATATAGGCCATTATGTTCCCTAAGGCAATGCATCACTTTTATCATCTCCAGGAGAAAATAGGGCCTCTGAAGAGTATTAGGCTTGCTAGACATTTTTTTTTTTTTTTCAGATTTCAAATACAATCAGGAGTACTATCATCAATTCTGCAAAAGCTTCAGCAAAGCTGGAAAAGAATGGTTGAAAAAAACCCCAAAACAACAAACCCTTAAAACTTCTGAAGATTACGAGCTTGAAATAATGTCATCACCCGGTACAAACACACACTTGCTCTACATAGACTGTTTCTCACAGCTCTTCAACAAATGTCATTTTGCATGTTGCCTGCATGTTTGCGTAGATGATAATCCCCAACCTTTCCTAAGAGAGAAATCCCAACAGCACTCTGGCAAGATGCATTCTGTAACAGGTACACCCACTCTTGCTTTCAGTTTCAGGCACAAATCCATCTCCTCCTTTTGGGGGTGCAATTCCTCCATCTTTCCACTATTTCTTTTCCATACATCCTCCTTTCCAAGAACACATTAGAAAATCAGGTGTATGTGTAAGATGAAAAACAGAGCAAACTTGACTCAGCATGCTCACTCATGTTTGATTTCCCTGTCTCCCTCTGGGTTATCAGTATCGCATCACAGAATCTGAGAATCATACAATGGTTTGGGTTGGAAAGGACCCAAAAGATCATCTTGCTCTACCTCTCCTACCAGGGGCAAGGATACCACCCACTAGACCAGGATGCTTAGGACCCCTCCAGCTTGGCTTTGGACATTTCCAGGGATGGGGCATTCACTACTTCTCTGGGCAACCCATTCCAGTGCTTCCACCCCAGGAGGAAAGAATTTCTCCATCACATCTAATCCAAACCTGCCCTCTTTCAGTTTAAAACTTGCCCTTTGTCCTGTCACCATCTGCCCATGTAAAAAGTCTCTCTACCTCCTTTTTATAAGCCCCATTTAGATACTGGAAGGCCACAACAAGGTCTCCCTGGAGCCTTCTCTTCTTCAGGTTGAACCACTCCAACTCTCAGCCTGTCCCCCTAGCAGAGGTGCTCCAGCCCTCAGAGTATCTTTGTGGCCCTTTGTGTTCTCCCTTGCAGTTTTAGCAAGGTGGCAGTGATTGCCTCCCACCTTGGGCAGCACACAGCCCTTCAGTTCACTCTCTTGAGCTAAAGGAGCTGACAGTCTGGCTCTCCTCAGTTCAAAACTGTGATCCATTCCTCTCCTGATGATCTTTGACATCAATATCTAGAACAGTTGTTCGCATTACTTTCTCTAGAATTCCTGTTATAAAACCATATAATCACAGACTGTTATGAGTTGAAAGAGGCCTGGAAGACCACTGAGTCCCACCCTCCTGCCATAGGCAGGGAAACCCTATACTAGATCAGGTTTCTCCAAGCCTTGTCCAACCTGGCCGTGAACAAAGAAAAGCCTTATCCTTACTCAAGAATTTTGCATGGACATAAATGCCTTTCCTTGAAAAATAACTTTGAGGTCAGAGCCCAAGAGAGAGGGAGAAACTCACCTGCCAGCCTAAGACTGGCATTTGCAACCTGGTCCTGGCCCAGATTGGCTTCTCTGTCTCTACATGCTGTCACTGTATTGAAGGATCTTGATAGATGACTTTTGACCCCAGTGTAAATGCTCTGTATGGTCAGGATCAGGCTGCATAATGCTGATGATGTTAACTTTAGGTCTGGATACTGAACCTCTCCTTCTATGTACAGCAGCTTCACAGGTCGAATTCCAGGTTCTGATCATGTCTCCATGTGTCCAGGGACTGAAATACACCCCTTGCACAGCACCAAGTACCTCATTCCACAAAAGGGGAATTTATCTCCTAAAATGCTGTGAAGTTTTTGAAAGTGTTGATTTGGGGTTCTGTTTTACAGACAAGATCTCTTTACAAATGCTGGGGAGGTATTTATACTTGAATTACAAATGTGTTGTTCTGGTTGAGTTGTCTAAGGTGTGTAGTTTTTTTAAAAAAAAACTTTTTTACTGAAATAAACGTAACAACCAAGATTGTGAAATAGGAGGAGAGACTCTAACAATGCTTAAAAATTGATCTATTGCTAATGGTAAGAGGTATGCAAACTTTTCTAGGAGTGGTTTCACTCAGACATGAATTATTGATACCTTCTATGTGCAATGTGCAAAAAACCAGATGTGATAAACAATGAAACAACTGTGACAAAGACGCATTTTATTGTTCTTAATTTTATTGTTTGTTATTTTATTGCTTATTATTTGCCTGTTTATAAAGATGAAGGATACGGAGCAGTGCCTGTCACTGAACGTCAGTAGAAATCAATCTGAGAAATTATTAAAAGTAATCCTTAGGAAACTGAGCTGAAACTGGGTCTCTGCAACCTACATCTAGCTCCATGCACTTCTTTTCTAAATTGAAAAGATATCCTTTGGGCATGAATCAGAGGGATGAAGTGATAATTAAAATATAGAAACCCGAATCAGGGTCAAGGTTGCATTTCTGATAATTCTGAAAAAAACGTAAATAGATACAATTCAGGTCTTTGCCTGCCTATCCACTCACCTTTCCTCTTTAATATGAGATTGAGGGAATATCCACCAAAGGTGGATTTAGAATCTAAAACATGTTAAAGAAAGTGTATTTCCATACAGTGCTCTGAAATTGCTGGCAATAATTCCCCAGTCTGTTATTAAAGCCAAGACTTTCAGAGAACTACAAAGGGCCTGGCACGTGTTTAGATAAAATATTCAGAGTTCTCGAATGGTCAAAGCTCTTGTGCTCCTTGGTGAGTACCAACTTTTAGCCACTGAGAACCAATAAGAAACTTTTCCTGCCCTGCTGAGCATACTTTGCAGGGTTGCAAAGTCTCTGGCCTTTCAGAGCAGGTGGCTCTGGCACCCTCCGGATGATCATACAGCTGCTGCTTCTGCTGTTCTTCAGTTTTATTGTCCTTGGAGAAGAAATTGTTTCTTGATGAGCTTCAGCCTCTTAGAACTGTGTCTATAAAAATGCTTGGCTACAATATGTTCTTCTTTACTGCAGGAATTGCGCAGGCAAACAATCAGCTGGAGCACCGACGAGGTATTTTGCATGCATAATTAGATCACTTGTATGCACTTCGTATGCACAGTTCTAAATGCAGCTTGAAGCTGAGGCTGGCAACTGCGAGGAACCAAGTAAGAACCATTTTAGTTGAGCTCCTCAGGGTCAGTATCGTCCTGTCTCTGTTTCTGAAGATAAGATCAGTATCTGCTCATCAGTCTTTTTAGAAAAGATCAGTAAAGACACAAAGACACATCCAAGCTGACTTCCAGCTACATCCGCATATCTGGTACTTTCGTCTGATGGGGTCTGGGAGACTCTTAAATCAGGGACATTAATTAAACCTTTGAATTCTCAGATGTGACTCCGTTGTGCTCTGGCTAAGCCCAAGGGTTAAAGCGGACATTAAACTGTCTAACTAAGAACCTTTAAAGTATAACCTTCAGTGTAATGCCATTATATGGGCTGAACATATGTTCTGGACACTCACAGCCCCAAAAAAAGATTTGCTGTCCATAGAGAAGCTTGCACTTAGCTGTAGTGTTAAGATTTTCCAGTCTGTCTCACTGGGAACTGGCCCTTTGCATTTGGAAAATGTACATTTTTACGGCTGCTTTGCAAACAGCTACAGTACCTACTCTGTTTATTTGTTGTAGTCATTCTTTACACTTTCTTCCCATCACTTTTTCCTTCTGATTTCTCAAGAAATGGCACATGTAGGCCGGGGGAAGCGATGCAGCCTACAGGATTGGACACTAACTGGGTGAAGAGGAAATCTTGATTTTCTTCCAGGGCTTCTGTGTGTTATGAGTCACTTCACTTCATGCCTCTATTTCTAGCAGTGGATTAGATGATGTTATATCATTTTTAAAGCACTTTTGAGATGTCTTGATGAAAAGTGCTCTGTCAAAATTGGGTTATATTTTGCATCTGCAAGTCCTCGGCGTTGTAAGATACAAGTTAACTGTGTGATGTGTTAGGCAAAAGCCATTCTCAGCTGTTCTCTCTCCTCTTGCATCAGGAAAAGAATTAGAACAAACTCCCTTACTGAGAGGGACTATCTTAACAATGTTTAATTTCTTTTTACATGCAAGCTGTAGTTATGAGTCTAAGAATTTGTATTGAACCTTTAGAGGCCTGATACAAAACATGTTGAGATCAGTAAAAAGATTTCAATGATTTCAGTAGGTTTGGTATTAACAACTTTTTTTTTTTTTTTTTTTTTTTTTTTTAAGGGAGGGAATTGGGGTGCTGCATTGATTGAATTGTCTAAAGGGAGATGGATTCATACTAGAAATTATAAGATTACTTTGGAGATCTTTGTCAACAACATGTGGACTGGGCAACATCCTGCTACTTTGCTTTCCATCCCTTAAAATGAAAACATTTTAAGAGGATTAAGAATTTCTTCTTACAGATTAGCAGACTGCAAAGGAGCAAAGAGGAAAAATCTCTTTCTATATATAACATAAAATGTCTATGAATAAAATGGTATAAATAGCAAACAATATTTCCTTTCTTCAACAAAAGTTGTCAAAGAAATGTAAAATGCTTAACTTTCTTCTCAACTTTTTTTTTAATTTTGAATTTTCTTAAAAATAATTAATCCATTCCACCTCACCCCCTGTTCTCTCCAAGCAATCTCTGTGCTTATGATTTTCTTGGAACTCAGTTAGAAGTATAACTTAGTTACATTCAAAATTAAATTTCCATTTGTAGTCAAAAAAAGATTTTTTTTTTTTGTACTAATATTTATTAATATTTTGGAGGAGTTTGGTCACGTTCATTCTCTTTCCTAATATCCCAAAGCCACAGTGGCTGAAATATACATAACCTCTACATGTGTGAGAATAAAATCTGCGGATGCGGATGGAGAAATACACAAAAACTCCCTGACATTTTTGCGTATAAAATAACCAGTTCAACTCTCATTATTTATTAAAAGACTTTATGAATTTTCCACAAAGATTATATTAAGGGTACATGTGTTCTTTGCATCAGAGAGTGACAACAAAAAGCTTGTGAGGGAGATGAAAGCGTCCCTATGTCTGAGTGTGTTTCTTTCAGACGAGTATGTTTTTGGGTTTCTAATGACAACTCACTTTCAGAGATAATGTGGATAACATCTGTTTAGGAGCTTTGTCAGTCACATAGGCAGTGGGATTGATTGCAAACCCTTAGCAGGTTGCCAGAGATGGGGGGTCCTTACGAACCTCAGGATGTTCAATGAGGCCAAGTGTACCTGGGTCAGGGCAATCCCAAACATATGTACAGGCTGGGCAGAGAATGGACTGGGAATAGCTCTGGGAAGAAGGACTTGGGGGTGATTGCAGACAAGAAGCTCCAAATGCCCTGGCCATGTGAACTGGCACCCAGAAACCTCCCTGCCCTGGGCTGATCCCACAAAGTGGGCAGCAGGGGAGGGGGATTCTGCCTCTCTGCCCCTCAGGTGAGACCCTACCTGCAGAGCTCCCTCCAGCCCTGGGATTCCCAGTGCACAAAAGGTGTGGACATGCTGGAGCAAGTCCAGAGAAGACCACGAAGTTGAAGCCCCTCTGCTCTGGAGACAGGCTGAGAGAGCTGGGGGTGCTCAGCCTAGGAAAGAGGGCCCTGGGGAGACCTTGTAGCACCTTCCAGAGCCTAAAGGGGATCCAAGAAGAGCTGTGAGGGACTTCAGACAAGGACTTGAGGAGGCAGGATAAGGGGCAGTGCCATCAGACTGAAAGAGGGCAGGGCTGGGTGAGACATCAGGAAGAAATTCTTTGCTCTGAGGGCAGTGAGGCCCTGGCACAGGTTGCCCAGAGAAGCTTTGGCTGCCCCATCCCTGGAAGTGTTCAAGGCCAGGTTGGATGGGGCTTTGAGCAACATATGAGCATGCATCAGTATTTCTGTCCTTCTCTGAGCTGGTAGCCTCCCTCTCCTTGAGAAACACCTCATGAATTCAGACACTGTGATGCTCTGCATCATTTTTTCCCTTGACACTCCCTAATCCTTTGGTTTCTTCTTTCCCTTCTCTCACAGTGAAGGTCTGTTCCGTTTCTTTTATACATTTTTTTTTTTCTACTCCCTTTATCAAAGCAAACCTGCAGCCAAACAATGAAAAGGTTTCCGTTCTCTTGGTCCCCTATCTGATTTTTACAAGAACGTTCAGCTTCCCTATTTTTAACATAAATGATCTCATGACAAAGAATCCAAAGTCCCAGCTCTCTTATAAATAACATTTTAGCTCACAGATGTTTCTGGGATGTTGCCTTGTAATTTAATGGTGTTAAATAAGGATCACAACTCAACTTCCAAGTCTTTTAAAACATCCTTTTAACATATTTTTATCATATTTTTCATAATACCTTTAGATGTGACTAAGAAACCAAGTGAGGTTAACTATCATACCATCTTGCAAAACACTTATACTCATAGCAATCAAACTGTGGTCTGTTATCCATCATTATCATAGTTGGTAGAAAATACAGATTTTATATCTGAAATTACATGCTCAGCTGTATTTTCTAACATGGTACTATTATGGGTAATGGGAATAGTAATCCAGAATCAGTAAGTAATTTTTTTCAACATACAGAAACAAATCTATGTCAGCTGCGTACCACAGATCTAGTTTTACAAATATTTTCAATCTTTTAATGTCAGAAATTTATTCTTCCTTTTTTTTTCCTTTACCAGAGCTTTTTCCAGAACACTGTGATCCTAATAGGAATTTGGCTTACTGACTTTTTTCATCTGTATTTTGCATCTTATCTGAGTATAGCTTTGTTCTACCAGAACTTTCATCCCATCAGGTTGGAAATTATGTTTTGTATTTATCGGGGGTTCTTTCCATGCACGTTCAATATCACCAGGTTCCTCACCTGTGAATAAGCTCTACAAAATTGAGTAAAATCGTTCACATCCTCAGGCTTTTTGTGCAAGATCACAACCTAAAAGTCAAGTAATATCTGATGGTGGTTAAGGGAGTGCTCTGGTCTCTGAATGTAGTTGTCCTGAAGAACAGTTGGGGTGTAATATCTTCTGGGAGCACAACTGATCTTCTCAACTGTTTCACGCATTGCTTCTGAAATCTTAATTTTTCAATATGCATGTGTGTGTCTGTGTGTGTGTGTGTACACACACTTTAGTCTTTTGGTACTTTCCTGTGACGAATTTGCTTTAGAAAAAGAAAAATGAAGCTCTGTCTTAAAAAAAAAAAGAGACACTGATTTGAGATATTTGCTACCACACTATGATATTTCACATTGCTCAAATTTTATTTGCATTTTGGAAGATTTATCTTTGAATATTTTGCATTTATTCTAACTCTATGCTTCCATCTGAAAAATTGTATTTGTTCTGGCTACACTATGCATTTGTTGAAAGAGATTTTTTAAAATTTAAATCAGAAAGAGAAGACAAACATTTTCTTCCTTTGGGAATATGATCTAAAATCTGATCTTAAATTAGAGATTAGGGATTTCACACCCTGAATAGGTGTATGTTTTATTTAGCAATTCTGAATACATTACAGATCTCAAAAGTTTCTTCATTTTTTACATTCTCAAGAGAATCTGACATTTCCTAATTTCAAACTTTTTCAAGGAGTGCCCTTAAATTTGTTTAAGACACTCAGGTAATCTTTTGGACTTCATCATCTAATTACAGATTACTAAATGCATCCAGTCCTTTAACCCAACAACTGCAAAAAACGATTTTGGAATTTTCAGTCAGAGTTTACAGTTGTCAGTGTTGACAATCAACTGGGTTAATCAGTTCAAGATTAAAAAGAGGAAGATGTTTTTGAGAGGAGATGTTTCCCTGAACAGTGCTGGTTTACACAGATTTGGAGACTTTACTCTTGATAAAATTTTCCTGCAGAAACTTGAGATTTTGTGAAATCTGCCTGTCACACTTGCATGATGCTTTTGTGGAGTGAAAGGTCTACCTCTGAAACAACTGCTTGGAAATGCTGTAAACACATCAGACTGCTGCTTTGGAGGTTGGGAGGAGGAGTCTTCTGTGCAAAAATCTTTTAGGTAACCAGAAGCTACTGTATAATGCAGAGGCTTGTCCTCTAATTGGAAAACAAAGATGCCCTTTCTACAAGTGTTGCAGAACATACTGAGAGGTCATAAATAGATCCACGAATAGATCTGGAGATAAATCAACTCCATTCTCTTAGTGCTGAAGTGTTGTTTGGAACTTCTTTCTTTTACTGCTAAAGCCACCACTCTACAAAGCAAAGCTTTGATCACCTGTTCTTCTGACAGACTGTAGATTTTATTTGTTTAGACATCATTCATTCTTGTGAATGTTGTAAACCAAAAATTGTATGTTTATGCAAAATAAATAAAGAAAAGAAGTAATTGCCTTGATATTTACAAATTATCAGCTATTCAGGCAGAAATTACATATTTCTTGTCATCATCATGTTGGTTTCATAGATAAAACCTTAACAATTAACTTATGAAATTACTGTTTCTTATGTTGATATCCCTATAAGGAGAATCACTTCTTAGTAAAAGCACTGGATATCTATCCTATTTCAGGTTCTGGTATGAAATCCCCCATTAACATTGGATAATCCTGAATCTGTAATATTTTTTCTTCCGAGAAGTCTTTTGCAAAGCTAAAATCATTAGTATCTCTTCTGTGTCTAGGTAATGCAAGAATTAGAACAACATAATACCAATAAAGGTATTAGTCTCCTTACAAAATTTAAAAGCATTCCAGAAAGCACATTTTTACATGGGATTAAAGCAAATTCAGCTCCCTCTCTCCTCATGGAAGGCCCATGTTCAAGAGAAATAGATTAATAATTGTTGATTCAAAGTGTTTCTGCAGCCAGGGAAAATTACCTGGAAAGAGAGACAGCAGGAAACAGGGTTTCCTGCACCACAACAAGCTTCAGACCAATTTACCAGTTTCCAGAGTGCCCTATCCAGCTTTACTATTAGGGTAATTAGGACATATAGACTTTCAGCTGAGATAATTCTGTAGAGCTCCACTGAGCACTGAAATTTGGTGGTATGCCAGCTCACGTCAGCTTGAAGACACGTCCTCTAGGTGATGAATTGTTAGAGGCAACTTATTCCCATGGTACAAGGAGTTCTGGCCATTAGCAAAAACTTTACTGCTATTGAGTGGTATTATATTTCCAAAATTATATTTCTGTTACAAGATTAGTTATTGTAAATCATGTAAAACAACCATATAAATATGTCTGGAGTGGTGTGCTCTGGAAACCTAATCAATATGGTGTCACATTAAAGAGTGAGGAACAGAGCAAAGGAAAAGACGAATAATTCTGTGTATACGCGTGGAATCATGTGGAGGTTGTCACATAAAAAAACAACTGTGGGTATAAGATGGCAACATTTTTTCTTCCCAGATACCAAGGGGCTATGCTGATCGTGGATCTGGCCTAACTTCCATCCCTCTGCTTGGCTGCCAGTTTGTTAGATCTCCTGCTGTTCCTGCTCTACAAGCCTACAAACTTCCTCATATTTATCAGAGGACATTTATGAGGGCAGTAGCTAATTTAGCTGTCTTTCAGCCAGCATCTCACTGCAAACTGGTTCTTTTGCACCATCTATAGACAAGGTTACAAGTCCTCTGCAGGTCAGTTTGTCCTGCACCAGCATTGACTACTTAAAGCATGAGTTTGTGCTTAGTCAAATCTAGCAGAGAATTTTGATTTTCCAGGATTTTTTTTTTTTTATCAGCTGAACTCAGGTTGTTTCCAACTGCTGTTAAGATGTGGATAGTCCCAGGGAATTTTGAGGGGGAGTAATCAGAGTCACCGCCCCTCTTCTGTAGTTTCACTGGATATTTACAGTCCCATGTTATGAAAGTATAGCAAAAAGAAAATCTCTAATCTCCCTTTAGTCATAAAATCACAGAATCATTTAGGTTGGAAAAGCTATCTAAGACCATTGGGCCCAACAATAAACCCCAGCAGCCCCAAGCTCACCATTAACCCGTGTGCCCAACTGCCACATCTACAAACACATCTTTTAAATCCTCCAGGGGTGGGGACTCCACCACTGCCCTGGGCAGCTGTGCCAGGGTATTACCACCCTTTCAGTGAAGAAATTTCCCTTAATATTCAACTTAAACCTACCCTGGCACAACCCAAGGCAATTTCTTATTGTCCTATTTCTTATTACTTGGGAGGAGAGGCCAACACCCACCTCGCTCTACCCTCTTGTCAGGGAGTTTTACAGAGCAAGAAGGTCCTTCCTGAGCCTCCTTTTCTGAAGGCTGACACCGACCAGCCCCCTCAGCTGCTCCTCATCAGGCTTGTGCTCCAGACCTTACACCAGGTCACCCATGTCACAAATGTCCTGACCTCCAGGACTCCTTATCTAGCAGATCACATATTCCCGATGATTTAATTCTTCCCACCAACCCAGTAATTCCCCAGTCGTGTCATTTTCATGAAACCCACAGCTGCTGAGCATTGCTTTGGTAGGATCTGTTTACCTGATTACTAAGGAGTCACAGCTGGGATCGTAGTCTCCCTGCTGACATGGACAAGGTGGAATAAGCAACAGCCTGTAAGGAATCTGGACCCCAGAGTTTGTGTGAGAACCACTCAGAGGAAAGTTTGGCCTGAATGCATTGTCTCAAATACTCACTTGCTCGCTCCTCTGATGGCTTTGTGATTGTGAGGTCTCAGCTACCCTTCCCCACAGGGGTGGCCACTGATCCAGCAAGGCCAGGCAGAAACCCATGATGATCCCAGTGATATCTCACATGTCCCTGGTCAGGTCACTGGGCAACACACACCATTTATGCCCACACATCTGCATGATCTTCCCCCAGTTCCTGGATGGCTTTTTTTTGACAATATTTTTATGTTATTTTATTTTTTTGGCACCATCGCTTCTTTTTAAGCCTCCAGTCCCCAGTTTTCCCAGTCTAAACAGCCTGTGTTGAAGAAGCACATCTTATGAACAGACTCTAAACTGAGTCTGTCATGGCATAAGTCTGTCTCATGTCTCCTCTTATATTGGAGGATTCAAGAAGTGCCACTTCTGATTTGTCTAGGTGTTATCAAAATTTACAACCGGCCTGTACCAGGTGTAGCTCTAAAGTACCAGTCTTCTGCCTGTGAATTCAAAAGCTGTTTGGAATTCTGTATTGCCCAGAAATGCATTCATGTGTATGTGTGTATATATACCCAGTTACTTATCAACTGTATTCACAACGTAATTCCTTTTTTTTTTATCCTATGGCACCTGTCAATAGAAAAATATCAGAATTTCATATCACAGAGGGAAAAAAGGCCCAGGAGAACAGAAGATTAAATGCACAGTGTTATATATGAAGGAAAGTAAATTTAATAGAAATCTGAGATCACAAAGATTCAGTTTTCCACTCTGGACCAGATATTAAAGGCAGATCATTAAACAAATGGAACAGTTTAAATCTCTGTAAAGGAAAACAAACAAAAAAGGAGACAAGTTTTAAAAGCTCATCCAGATGGCTCATGGGCTCTGGCCTGAGCCATATTATAACACTACTATCTAGACCCAGATCTGCAAAGGTGCTGTGTACCAGCAGCATCCCTGGGTGCTAATAAGACCATTTGCTAGTGCAGGGATAGGAATATGTGTGTATTCACAGATTTGGAGCCATATGCTCAAGTTCCTTTTGTTTTGCTTTGCATTCCCCCAAAGAGCTCAATCTTTCCATCTCTTGCACTCAGCCATTTTCACTGACATAAGTGGCTTATTGTCCTATCCAATCTCTCCTTCCAGTTTCAGAACCTTTCTTCCTGAGGTGTCACACAAATGCAAAGGTTGTGTCCCCTCCCTAGGCAGAGAGGCACTAGAGATACTTGAGAACTGTCAACAGTTTCAATAGGAATCTTCTTTTCACAGTGAAGGGCCCTGCATGTCAAAGCAAGCTGTTCAGCAGCTTGGATTCAGCCTACTTGATCCAGCCTGTTTACCTCTTAGGATCACTTGCAGGGTGGGTGTTCACTCTGCACTTGGTGCTGGCCTCCACTTGAAGTGTTTCCAGTCTGGTAGTGCAGGTGTGTAATTCGTTTGATTGTTGCAGCCAAAGTGCTCAGTGTAAATGTGACTGATGACTCCCTCCTTCTCAACACGGCTTATTTTGGTTTTTGCACCAGCAAACAATTATCACTGCTCCCACTAAGAGGGAGCCCAATTATTGTGGAAACCACCACACTCTCTAGCATAAAGAAGACAGACTTGTTCTCTTTTACCCTCACGTTCTATCCAAAGGGTTTTAAATTCTGTTCTAGCACAAGAATATTCCCCAAGTGTGTGAATGACTGTGTTCCATTTCAGGAACTCTGAGAGTAAACATTTTTCTTAACCAATAATCCTCAGCAAGATACAACAACCAAAAGTGCTATTGTTCCTTTATTAGACTATTTTGTGATCAAATACTATTTCTTCAACAATAAGTAACTACTTACACAAGAAGTCCAACTAAATAAATAAATTATGCCATTTAAATTTTGCAATTTGAGTTGCTACAAAACAATCTGCCTTGATTTTTAGTGATGTCACCCACTGTGGCACATTGTTGTTATACTAACATTTTGACTACTTTCTTTATTACAATCTTAACACAGAATCCTAAAATCATGTAATGGTTTGGGTTGGAAGGGACCTTTAAAGGCCATCTACTCCAACTCCCTGCCATGACCATGGACATCTTAGATTAGATCAGTTTGCTCAGAACCCCATCCAACCCGATCTTGAATGTTTCAAGGGATGGATCCACCACCTCTCCAGAAAACCTGTGCCAGTGCTTCACTACTCACACAATAAAAAATTTCTTCCCTATGTCTAGTCTGATCACGTCAGACAATGAAATTGTATGAGTCATCAGTTCAAGAAATTATTTTTGCTACATGTAGATGATGGTGATATGGCAGAGATGTTCCTTTCCAATGCTCCACATCATTTGATGAGCTGTGTTTATCTCCTACTGTGCCACATACTTTCCCTCTTTCTTGGTCAAGTCAGCTGAGTTTGCGTTTATGTCCACATTACGCATCAAATTTAAGTATCAAAAACATATATGTCACGTGTGACATGAGAAATGGGTGTCATTACTGTCAGTGAAGACCTGAAGCTCAGCTCATTTGCCTCCTCTGTCCGGAACCATTTTAGATGACTTAAAATATCTACCCAAAGGATGTTTTCATGGATTTGGTAGCTATAGCACAGGCTCAAGGGGACTAACCTATTCCTGTAACCATATCTTAGCAGCAACACAGGGGTTGTGATCCACCTCCCATCTCTGTCCACAGTCCCATCCCTGAAAGGGTTTAAGGTCAGGTTGGATGGGGCTCTTGGCAACCTGGTCTAAGTGGAAGCTGTTCCTGACCATGGCAGGAGGGTTGGTCTTGAAAGTCCCCTCCAACACAAATCATTCTAAGACTCTGTGTGTTTATTTCACATGTGCTTTTGAAGCAAAACCTCTTTATTAATTGTGGGTACTTACATGGTTGCTCTTAGAGTAGTGTAGTACATGCTCTCCTCCATCACAGTATGAGGAGGTAAGAAAGTATTAGATGAGAAGGATGAAAGTCAAATTCCCCTTCAAATACCACTTGTTCTTCTCCTCTCCCTGAATCATACAGTGTCTAATTTAATTTTCTATAGACCAGGATTAATGTCATAGGGTAAGGTCCCAGTGTTCAATGTACAAGTAAAAAGGAGAGTAAAGACACTTTAGAAGGAGATTTAAGTCAGCCAGCAAGCAGAACAAAGAGTAACCAAGAGCTTCCCAAGGGTGCTTCTACATGTTGAGCAGGTAGCAAGTCTCAAATTGTCCCTCTCAGAAGCTTTCCTCTATATTTGAAGACACTTGTGCTTAGGGGGAAGCTGCAGTTCAGAGTGTTCTATAGAGGGATGCTTCTGATCCTTCCTTCAAACAATTGCACAAGATAGCTATCTCCCCTTTCAAAGTATGTGGGGAGAAGGGAACAGAACAGCTTGTGAGTTAGAGACTCTTGAAGTGAGAAGGGGGAGTCCCAGACTCAGTCCCAACTTCTGCCCATTTCTATCCTGCTCTTGGAGATAGTTGTCCCTGCCATCTGCTAACTGCTTTGAGCAGAGATATTTTTCCCCCATCAAAATAGAAATTCTTGGCCCAGAAGGAGCCTAAAGGTTAAGGTATTCTCCTTCGAGGGAAAAGACAAGTTTCTTATACTGTATTCCAAGAAAGAGCGAGCATTTTACATGTAACAGTCATGGGATGAAGAAACATGTTTGAGATAGTGATACAGGGAGATTTTCAGACTGCTTCAATCCATTAAGCACTTAAAGACGTGCTTAAAAGCAAGTAAACTTGCTAGGATAAATAACAAGTCTACCTAGAAGAGTTCTGGATAATTAGTTGAGAGACTTGGGTCTGTCACTCGCTCAGAAACCTTGGTGAAGAAGTTGATGGTGACATTCCTGCCTCAACCGTGTTCTGAAGAGAAGAGCAAACTAAAGCCAAGCCACACTGAGTCATAAACCATGAATTCACTTAGTCAATCTGAAAAGTGGCTGGAATAGAGCACAAATAAGGCTCAATCCCCTATGCAAGAAGTCTCAGTAGGATTTCGAGCTGTTTTACTCCCAAAAATATGTTTTCTGAACAGGAACAAGAGATGACTCAAGGCACATCCCTAAGCTCACACCAGAGCTGCCTCAAACAGAATATTTAGAATATTTAGAATATTCAGTCCCAGTGAGCACAGTGGTTTTGTTGTTGCAGTACATGGTACCCTTCCTTCTGCCTAGAAACAGAATTCCTTAGTTGTGTTACATGCTCTACACTGATAACAGATGGTGGTAATTTTTTTCTGTAGCCTCAGCTGAATAGTTTTGTGTTTTGGAGAAGGAGGTTTGTAGTGTTATTTCTGCAAACCACAAAGTTGTGAGGTTTTGGCCTGCCTTTTTTTTTTTTTTTTTCCCCAAGCTGAATGGAAGATGTAGTTTTTTCTGCCTAGGAAATTCTATGCTATTTTAATGTAGAACTCAATAAACCTTTACTGACAGCTATAATAATTATTTTTTAACTTCAACCATCATTTATTAACTGAATGGATCTGACCAGCTTAAATGACATTCTTTAGATATTTTTACATGTGTTCTAGTCTCTTTTTTAATATGTATCCTAGGAGATAATGGTAGTCTATAAGATTTTCAAAAGTCAAATCATGTTATATATATCACATGGGATGCGTTTATGGTAGATGGCATGACAGAAAATGAGCCTTGTTAGAGCATCACGTTATGTAATTACAGTTTGAAATATTATCCCCCATAGATGATTAACCCACTTTTAAGGGGTGATAGGTGTTATTAATTGACCTGTTCACTGAACTCTAGGAGGTGTTTAGGAACACACATTTACCACAAATTATGATTCTACGTCATTAATCATCCAAGTCTCCTTCATGACTCAGTAGAAATGGAAATCAAAAGGCAAAAGGCTAGAAGACAATTTATTTTTTTACAGGCCCCCAGGTATACCACAATAAATAAAATTTTACAGGTCACAGCTCAAAAAAAAGTGACTCTCTCTGCGTTTCCTGTCAGATTTAAGCATTTCTCTCTTCCCACCTCTGTTGTCTTCACTGGGACTGGTGTCTCAGACACTCCTTATGCTCTCCACCAACATCCTCTGTCTCCATTTCAGGTCTCCACCTTCCTTTAACCCTTTTCATCCTTCTCCATATTAGGTTTTCACTTCACTGCCCACTCCATCACCCCCCCCAGCACATACCCCATAAAGCTGACAGAGTGGCTCTACCTGGGGCACTGGGCTTTCCAGCAGGTTTCCTTTGACAGTTCTGGGTGTGCAAAGCAAAGTGGGGAAAGGGCAGAAGAGTAGAGAGAATACACGCACACACAAGTGGATAGAAGTCTTTGTCAGCTCAAGAAGTTTGGCACAGGGTGCCCATACGCTCTCGCTACCTTGTTAATGGGTATCTTTCCATGTGCACTTTCAGAAGCAAAGTGTAACCACTCAAATGTATAATAGATAAGGGAAAGACAGCAGACTGAAACTAATTGAGCTATTCCTCCAACAGAAATGCAAGAGAAGAGGTTATTAATATTCTTCCTAGAGGCTTTGGATGTGCTCCAGTATGTGATGAGAGATCTGCACCTGTATCCTTTGTGAATATTTAAGTATACCTTATTGTGATGTCAGGACACAGACTTTTGTGCTGTTTGTTCTGCTAATGGGATTTAGCTTCATCAAGTAATGTTCAGCATGAGTTCTTCTAAAAGATGCCTGTATGGTTAAACTATGGTAACTCGAATGATGAGTTAAAGACTTGACTGAACACTGAGTGTTGCTTATGAAATAATCATGACTTTGAGATGATGGATAGACTTGATTCCCTGAATTTCCAGCTGAGATTTTCAGCAGGAGTTTCATTAGACAGGCATGGGTTGAGACTGTTGTAATCCAGATACAAATGAATTTGAAAAACTGTTCTAACTTAAAACTTTCAGATCTGAATAATTTAGATTGCCTGATTGCTCCCCAAACTAACATCTTCATTCCTGTTTTGATGGCAGAGAGGAGTGGAAGTCTCATATTGTTGTTCTGAGTTTAAATAATTTCAAGAAACTTTCCCATCTAATCAGGGAAAATCAGATTCATACATTTCGAAGATGGACAAAACTGTATAATTGTGCTAGGGGAAATTGTGGTAGTCTGAAGACTGATTCTCTTCTCTAAACATAGCACAGGGGACTGATTTATGTGGAAAGAATGTAAGAGAAGAGATGGTTCCTGAGCCCTCTTAATTTTTACAATACACTGAAGACATGCAGAAGGATTATTTGCCTGGATTTAGCCAATAGTCTGAAGGTGGGGGAAAGCAAATTCAAGGACTGCTAAGGGCTCTGAATCTCAAATATTGCTTAAAAAATTGATAGAGCTTAAGATAGTTTTCTGTAGATTCTAAATTCTATTAACCTTGTTCCCAGACAGCTCAGAATGTAGAAGGCAGCAGAGACTGCACAGCCCTGGCAGCTCCTCTTCCCTCCACACCCCACTGAGACAAGTAATGATGAAGACTTGCAGAACCCCTAACTAATACAGGCCAGCATTTCACCATTTAGAGCTTATAAGTTTCTACTCCATGTCTTCTATGGAACTTCTTTACCTGAAAATATTTGAAATTTCTTATTCTTTGGCCTACTCACAACATCAGCATGGAAAAACGCATTTAAAAGCCCAGGGGCTGAGGAAAGGTCTAGAAATTAAGTCATGAGGGAGCTGGGGTTGTTTAGCCTGGAGGAAAGGAGGCTCAGAGGGGACCTTCTCACTCCTTCTCACTGGAATAATTAATATAGTTGAGGGAAAGTGAGCCACTATGTAAGGGTTTTAATCTAAATTAATTCTCAGCAAAAGGGAAAAAAAAATCTCTTATAACTAATGGCTGAAAATATGAGTGTCCTTCACCAATCAGTGAACTGGGGAAAAAGGCAATGAAATTTTGTTTATTCTGCTTCTCACAGAGCAATATATTTCTGACTAATTTGAGCTGCTGCATTAAAAAAAATACTTTCAGGTAAAAAAAAAAAAAAAAAGTTGATAACCCTGTGTAAACACTGCAGCTCTTGTGCATTTTTCATGCATAAACAGCTGCAATATATAGGTGTTATCACATAACTTAAAAGAAAAGCAAAATCTGCAGTTACAGGAGACTTTCATGGCTCATTTAAATGATTAGTATCAAAACAAGCATCCTCAGAGCAATTAAGAAAAAGAATTTTTAAGAGCTGTCATTACATAAAGTGTCAGTGAAATCCATATTCTTGAAGGAGTGGATCCCTTTGTTAAACCAGAAATAGAAACAAGCCAAGTTAACACTGAATTGCACCTGGGATACTTGATGTGTGTTTGGTCTTGTGGGTCACTGGGATTGTCTGTCACTTCTCCTGCTGTTGCACCAAACACCTTGCCTTAGATTTCCCTTGTGCCAGGTGCTACTACTCAAAGTCTAAAATAAGAGAAATATGCTTGCTGCCAATAGAAATGGTAAACCAGGTGATTAAATGAATGAAAATAGGAAAGAAAAGCAACAAAAACTCTTTCATCTGTGGTACAGGTTGTAACTACATTACTCAATAGTAGAACGTAATTAGGATTACTAGTACAGACATCAGGGTAGTTTTGCTTTCAGGCTTCCAAGTGCCACATATTATTATGTTGCTCTTTATTACTCTTTAAAACTCAGCCTATAAATCTTAAGTAAACCACTGTACTCCTCTGACTCTGGACTTGTTCTGCCCCAGGACATTTTTGCTGCAAATGTCATCTCATATTGTTAAACTCCACTGAGCATCCAGAAAAAAAACAAACCAGAGTAGTCCAGCAAATTGTTAGCCTGTGTCTATACAAAATAGGTAGAGTAGTGGTTTCCTGACCTATGCTCTGTAGTGCGAGAGTGACAATTGCAGGTCTTAAATCTGTGCAAGAAAATCAGTAAAAGCAACACCAGTTTAAAATATCATTATAGGAAGAGAAAGGAAGGATGGACTTCCTACCATCATCATGAGACTTCCAAGATGTAGCTTTACCACTCTAGAACTATTGACAAAAATAAACCTCCAAAAATTAAACTTTGAGACCTGTTCTAAAAAGCATCAGCATGCTTCCTGCTGAAAACCTTTTCTGAGTAAATGCAAAAATTTTGCAAATCTAGAGTGATTTAAATTAAATTCTCAGTGAAGTGAAGAATTGAAAGATAAAATATATTTTATTGTGTCTTGATCATGCTCTGGTGACAAAGTTTAAACTAAGTATTTTCATCTGTCAAGATGTGCTGCTGGGATGGGAGATACAACAGGAGCAAAATGTTTCTTTTCAGTAGTCTCGATTTTTCTTTTCCTCAGAATTATTAGGGCTTCCCATGAGATAATAGTCTGGTTTATTTATTATAAACTTATAAACTTTAACTTAAACTTATATTTAAAATTTTATTATAAACTTATATATTTAAGTATTATTATTTATGGTGCAGTGGGAAGAAAATAGAAGAATTTAAGAACCAGCTACCACCATACAAAATACACTACAGATAAATTGCCTGGTATCTAAATATGGATCATTGCTACACTCTGAATGGTATTGATTAGTGTTAGACACTAAACTAGACTAAGATGAATTAAAGAAATTGTATCCTTCTCATTTTGAAGCACCGCAATATCTTTTCTAAGTGCTGTGAGCTTATCTTTGCACTGAACCTATACTTACTCTCATTATAAACCAACACTTATGGCTCTACAACAGAAACCAGGATATTCAATATCTCCAAAAGGTTTATCATAGGAACTAATAGCTCTGGCCATTCCTAATGAAATATACTAAGACACATTGCTTTTCAGGAGACGGAAACACATGTATGCACATTCACGTTCGCGTTCTCCATATTAAATGCACAGGGCTTTGAAGTGAAAGAATGATTAAAAATTGAGTGTTCAGAAACCCAGACTGCAAATTATTTCTCAGCTAGCCTGTTCTCCCTGTTTAACACATCCCTCTGAACAGCAAGTCCCCCGGAGCGATGCATGGGGAGAAAAGAAGGAAAAGGGAACAAGACTTTCCTTGCTGCACACTGATCCCAAAACTGTGGAGCAATCAGTTTGCCTAATGGTGGGGACCCTCACCTTGTATGGCGACCCAGTGTGTGAAAGGGACATTGAAGAAAGGGCAGTTTCTAATGCAAACTCATTGCATGTACGTGCCAAATTTTTCAATAAACTTGTTGTTATAAATTATCTCCATGTGCAACAGGAAGCCTCTTCACACCTAATCAACCCCACAAGAGGAGCCACGAAAAGAAACTATAAGAACCTCTTTGTAGAGACCTTATTGTTTCCTAATTTTGAGGTACTTGGCTCTTTCTCCACCCTCCCACTAATCAATCATTAAAATGGAGTTGTGTGGAGGTCCCAGCAACCACCTGACCTGTTCTTATCCACTTTGCCCCTTCATGAAGCTGCTCCCTTCCCTCTGATTTGCGTGGATCAATACAGCAAAAAGGTCAAAAAAGCACTAAACAGAGATGCCTATCAGGGAGACCGTCAAAAGAAAAAGAAATTTTGACAACATCAGGATCAATCAGGGGCTGCTCAGGAGAACTTGTCAGCTGTGATTAATGGAACGCTGTGCAGTTGCTGTCATTTGGAAAATGCTTTAGAAGTTTTGAGATCACTGCATGGAGAAATGGAGTTAAGCTCTTTTGTCATGTTGAAATTTAGGATTTACTGGGTCCAGAGTGGGCAGGCAAACCTTTTCTTAGCAAACAAAAAGTCTGGTGGGTATCATGGCTGAGTAAAATTCCCCTGGCTGTGTTTGGATAAGTGATGGGATCCACTTCATGCAGCTCTGAGGAAGACCTGCTCTCCCCCCCTGCCCTATTTCATGATTAACTGGTTGACTGGAAAAGTGATATTTACAAAGGAATGCTCTGAAATATGGGTACTGTGAAATGGAGAGGTGGCGTTTCACAAGCCGAAGTATTGTCTTTGCTCCTTCCCTTAGTGTGTTATTTCCAAAGCCCAAAACCCACAGTGGACTCCGGTGCTGTGAGAGGGACTTCTGCAACTTCCAGCATCCTCAGAGGAGCACCTCAAGCAGAGGTGAAGGTCATGGGAAGAGCTGGATGACTCTAAGTTGGACTGCCCATAAATCATGCAGCGTGCCAACAAGACTGGCAGTTTTTTTTACCCTTGGCGTAGTATCATCTCTCAAACTGGAAGAGAGTTCTGTTGTAAAAGACAAGGAGAGATGTGTTACCAAGGTTCCTTTGGAAGCAGGGAGAGAAGGAGGGAGTGAGAAGAGTTGTATCACTTTTTTCAGAGCTTTTTTCAATCCTTCCCTCTTCTTCTAAAGTTTTTTTTTGTTTGGTTGGTTTTGGTGTTTTGTTTTGTTTTGTTTTTTCCCCCTAAGGAAGGAAGTACCCAGATTTTGTGCATGAAAAGTCTATGCCATGGTTGTCAAAAGAGACAGCCTGAAACTATCCACTGGCACCATCCCAGTGAACATGTCTCCCCACTACTTATTCAGCAGTTGCAATCTATGTCTCTTTGCTACTGTAAGAAAAAAGCCTGGAAAACTCAGATCCCCTCTTCTATGGTAAATTATGGGTTTTAACTGAAAGTACTAATAGCTGAATTTTCCATATAAATCTGGACAAATGTTTTACCTCTGCCATGCTCTCTAACCTATGCACAAGGATAAAACAACTTTACATAGGTGGTACTTTTGAACAAGACATTTATACTCCTGGATCTTCTAGTAATTGTCCTGGGTCTGAGACATGCAGATACTGGGAGGTAGGGACATTGAGTGATCTGTACCCAGCTAGTGTTCACATTATCTATAGTCCATAAACCCTGTAATTCTCATCCAAGTTTTTTTACAGCATATTTCAAATGTTTATTTCAAAGTGGTTTACAGCAAATGATAACATAACGGTCCTCATTAAATAGTGGGAAGATGAGGAAAAAAATTCATGCTGACCCTACAGGATAATGGCAACCTTACAAGTCAACTCTTCTTGTCTTCAGACCACACGCTTCTTATCAGCTAAAGGTCTGTCCCAACCTGTAGCTCAATTCCCAGGCACTGTCTGCTGTAACACCTGCTTAATGCTACTGTATGGTTTTGTAAAACTTAGTTTTGACACACTTTTGGTCAAAGTAATCCAGGTACAGAAATTAGTTCTTATCTGGCTTTTGGTTGTCTATTTATTTTAGTGTTACTTTGAATAAATTCCTGGGACTGAAAGTGATGACTGTACATGAATGTCCATTAATTAAGGCATATAATTTTGCAAGTATAGTTGCACTGCTCTTTGCTGCATAGAACAGAAGTCGTTTAGGCTACTTGCTGTTAAGTCAAGTCTCCAGAAGCAGAGTTTTCTGTAATCATGTACTTTCCTCTCAGTGAATTCATGCCTTGAGTCTGGAATGTGAAACCTTTAATACAGGCAGAAAGAGTTGATCCACATCAGAATTCCAGGTAACCTCAGCTGATCATCCTGAATATAACCACAGCATCTGTGATACATTCAACTCCAGTTATACATATATAGAATGCAAGAATTTTTTTATAATGCATTCTATAAAATACACATATTCTCCCTACTAGATGTACAACAAAATTGAGATTCTGCTGAAGATGTGGGTGTCAGTATATCAGGTGCGTGAGATAAATGTCAGATTAGCTGACAGTTGCACACATTTTAACACATTTAATACACTAATTTAGATTTAATGTGCATATCAGAGAACTCTGCAATATTGGCACAGGAAATTGTTTGTCAGAAGAAGATGCAAAGTATGGTTCTAACTAGCCACCGATCAAAGAAGCATAAAAAGACTGTTTTTGAAAAGCAAGAGTCACAAATATTTTGATGTTTTTTTCTGAAATTAGCCTTTCCAATTCTGGTTAATTTTTTTATTTCTCTCACTAGTGCTGTAGAGTTGTAAAGCAAAACAATGCTGTAAGAACAAAAGTACTTTGCAGGTCTGTGAATTACATCCCTGCTCGTAAGTGAGTCCCAGCTGTGCCACACTGGTGTACCCTGCTCAAGGAAACTGTGATGGGACCTTTTGATTGATCCTGCTGTCAGCAGTTACTGCTGACAGCAAATAGTCTAAGGCTGGTGGTTTCAGCAGTCACAATAGAATCAATGGGGGAAATAAAATGCTGATTTAAGCACTACCTACGTTTGCTATTATATGATCATTTTCTTTGATATTTTAGTACCTTTCCCTGTTCCCCACCTCACCAAACTCTCCTAGAAGTTGCACACAAGATGTTCCTCCCTCTTTGACCGTGGAGGGTTAGAGCTAGATGATCTTTAATGTCCCTTCCAACCCAAACCATTCCACAATTGTACAATTCTATGCTCTGGTCAACACAATCTAATAATGCCCATCATTACATTGTCTCATGATCATCCTCGCTGCTGGGCCTGATCTCAAGCATTGCTGGGAAGAGTACCAGATTGGACTTGATAGGAAATGGGGTGCTCAGGGTGTGCCAAAATAAGATTTCTGCCATAGGAACAAAGATGTCTCTGCCTGCTGTAACTTGTACTTTCAGGTGTCCTCAGAAATACTTTGGAGCACGTGTCCTCACCTTCCCAGAGTCTCTCAGGTCCCCACAGGGGAACTATTAAAAGTCATGTTACAGAACGGAACACTGACCATCAGCTCCTACCAGCTTCCTGATTTTGGCTTTCAGTCAACACTGGGGTCAATTATTCTCTTCTGTCACATGAGAGCCCAAAGCACTCACGTGCTGCAGGCAGTTCTCCCACTAGGCTGTCATCGTATTTTTGGATGAGTCACTGAACTTTTATGGGTTTTTTTGTGCTCAGAACAGGAAAATGAACCTTGAGTTTGTCATAACATTTCAGATGCTGGCTGTTGTTTTGGGCGTAGACATCCTTTGTTTACAGCTCACCCAAATCCCTCCTATGAGACTTTGTTCTGCCCTCAAAAAGACTGTTTTTTGAACAGAACTCCTTATGAAAACTACCAATTAATAGATAATTTGAAGTATCCATGTAAAGCCTCAGGGTAGCTCAGTTTCCCTAGAATTAGGTTTTAGGCTATAAATTTCATTGTAACCTATTTTTTTGTAATCTAAAATCTCATAGCTCTTGAGCAGGAACAGGCAGGGCTGTTAGGCTTTTTGCTTTTAAATAGAGATTATTGTTGAAAGGAGGACACTTAGAACAGGTGTCCATCAAAGGTGGAAGCATGGAAGTAAAGCACGGAAAGGTGTGGAGTCCACCCCAGGATCACACAGCAGAGCTGTACAAGTGCCTGTAACAAGCTGCTGGACTCAAATGTTCTCTCCTCTCCTAGACTGTTCTGACTCTAAAATTTCCCCCTTCATCAGCCTCCGTAATTGTCACTTCTGACCTGGGGGTTTAGTCAAAATCAGCTTCCAAAGTCATTTGGATTTAATGAAGAGCTGATAGGAACATCATCACCTTTCTAATTGAGTGAAACTTCACCATTAAGCAGCATGGGGATTTAGGCTAAATCCTGGAAGTGACAAGAAAAACCCAGAAAATCTAAAAGTTGCCCATTTCAATGGATTTGTTTCTAAAGAACCATCATTAATACGTTGACACTTATTTCACATCTTCTTTCCAGCTTTGGCAGCCTCTTGGCTTTCCTCATCGGAGTTGCATGGTTAAACCTACTCCAATTTCCTTTGAGGGAAACTTGTGTTACTTTGCCTCTCTAAAAGCATATGTGCGTCCACTGGGAGAGGAGCTTGACAATAACACTACACTACTTTTCCCCCTTTTCTAGTTAGTGTAAGGTTTCATAGGTTTCTGCTCATCGAGCCGGATCCACAGCAGGTGTAAACTTCATTCATGTCAGTGAATCCATGATGTTCTGTGCCAACTGGAGATAAGGTTTCACTCAGTTTGGTGAGCACATTTTTCCAAATGGGAATAGAAACGTTGAAAGCAAAATGAGCAAAACATCGCTTGTCCCTTTTTTTTTTTTTTGCGTTGGCTGCGCTTGGTTTTGTTTCATTTCACAAAGTCTATCAGACCTAAATGTCATCAGCTGTAGCAAAAACGTCCTCCAGAAAACACGATGACAAATTGTTAAAACAGAGCTAAAAGCCATCCCTATAATTGTGGTTACTCTTGAATTTAGCTCAGTTTTAATCCAACTGACTGATACATAAATTAGAATAACACAGATCCAGGAAGGAAAATGTGACAAATGGAGAATTTTGAGCAGTTTTCTTGCTGATGTGTAGCTTTGGGATGTTGGAGCACTTTTGCATGAAGAATGCACTGGTCAGTGCAGCCATCTATGATATAAATAGGACACTGTATTGTCAAAACTGGATTGTCGTCCCTTGTAGGGCTTCAGGTTGTTCTGTCCCCTAAAAATGGAACAGCCACAAATGTCTTTAGTACTTGGCTTTTTCCTTTCCACTTTCCTCTGTTTTGTCTATTTAGACTGGGAAGGGGGAGAATCCTCTCTTGCAATACATGTGTGAGATTGTAATATTATTTCAAGGTCAGAAAAACAAAGCAGAAAAAGGGGTTCCAAATAAAATTGTGACTCTAATCTGCCTTTCCCCCCTCCCCTCACCCCCCTGCATGTTGCTATAGGTATTTCTTTTGCTGCTCACTGTTTGCTTGCCTACAGATCTCAGAGCAGCTCCTCTGATTCCTTTCTTGACTGACTTAATCCCTGGTCTTGCTTCCCTGCAGCTCTCTTCTCTCTATTTTAAGTTAGGGGATGGAGGCGAAGTGGGGGAGGGGCAGGAAAACCATACAGCCTAGCTTCTATAATGTTATGTTTTTACTGCTTGGAATGTATGATTCATGCACTTCCACATTTTGTCTTTTTTCCCTCTTTTTTTTTTTTTTTTTTTTTTTCCTAGAGAGACTAGTTTTAATGATCTTAAACGACTGCAGCTAGGGAGGGAGCAGGGCCTTGCCAGCTCTCAGCATTCCCAGCCAAATCTCCCTCTGACTGTTTAGGTTTCTTTTCAGCTGTATAAAGTTCCTAGGTAGGGTGGAGGGAGGAAAACGGAGGCCCTAAAGTTCAGGTCCCTACATCAGTCTGGGGGAAGCTTTTTTTTTTTCCCTAGGTAAAATTGCCTTTCCCAGCAGTTTGCTTTGCCACCGTCCATCATTAGACTAGTTTTATGGAACAGGAGAGTTCTTACAAACTTCTAAGAAAATTCCTGTCTGTACCAATGGAGCTTTGCTCCAAATGAACTAAACTTCGTGAGTGACAGCTGCTTTTGTGGGATCTCCAGCTCTAGCTATTCACAAAAAATAAGGTGTTGAAAGCAATCCTAAGATTTCACTGAATCTCTTAATTTAGGATTTAACTTTCTTTACTTATCAAAAAGGAAGCTGAATGCTGAATCCTCAAGCATATGAGGTTGTCCTTGGTTATCCAAGCTATGGATTAAATGAGACCTAATCATCCTAACCAGCCTGAATTGACCTGATAAATAAACATAAATGCTTTGTGGTACCTCTTTTCAGAGTAGGTACTCATGGTCACCTCTCTCTGCTTGTCCTTTGTTCAGAATCACCCTTATGCCTGGAGCAGAGTCAGTACAAAGCTACTGGATTCAAAAAGGACAGAATGTCATCTATTTCACTCCAAGTCTGCAGTTTTCTGAAAATTCTTTCCTTCTAACCGTGCCTTAGAAACCCCCATGAGCAATTCATGTTACCTGCAGTTCTGCTTTGTGTCCTTTCTCAGATGGCCAGGAGTCTTGAAAGGATTCTGACACACAACAGAAAAAGGAAAAAAAAAAAAAAAAAAAAAAAAAAAAAAAAAAAAAAAAAAAAAAAAAAAAAAAAAAAAAAAAAAAAAAAAAAAAAAAAAAAAAAAAAAAAAAAAAAAAAAAAAAAAAAAAAAAAAAAAAAAAAAAAAAAAAAAAAAAAAAAAAAAAAAAAAAAAGACAGAGGAAGAAAAGATCAAGTGCCCTTTCTCTCAGGACTTCTTTTATCCTGATGCACTCACTTTCCAAAATGACATATGCTTTTATTTTCCTCAGGAAATGTAGTCCATCATCACTTTCTAAGTTTCATTTTTTCTTACTTTCTTTAAGATGTCTTTTGCATTAAAATCATTTGAATTTGACTCTGTGGACTTCTTGTTTAATATTTCCTGTGAACTCTTTTTTACAAAAAGTCACCTGGTATTAGATTTCTCCCTCTTTTCTCAGAGAGTCATGTCCATGAAAATTCTTTTCCCTTACTTTTGCTGTTCTCTGGACCCCCAGACTGAAGCGGGATGGACTTGCAGTGTGTCTGGGCACAGGCTGTATGATGCTTTGGCCTAATTCCACTTGGGTCTTGCCAGGTGCGTTCCCCTACTTACCACTCTAGCTGACCCTTTTAATTCCTCCAGTGTGCCAGATGTTCCCGGCATTGTGTTCTCCCTGGGTGGATTTTAAGGCAGAACTCTCCTTCCTCCCAGGCTCAGCCACAGCTGTGAGTTGATGGAGCTGCCTCTCCCCACTGCTGTGAGCTTTAATCGGGTTCTAAAGTTTCATTATAATAGTTATCCATTCTGGAAGATATTTCACGGTCCCCAAGCCCCAGGCAAGTCCTAACAACCTTTTTTAATACTCTTTTCTTTTTTTTTTTTTTTTCTTTCCTCGTTTTTTCTCCCTTTCTCTTTGATGCTGTTCTGCAGGTGCTTTAGCAAACACAAGGCTCCGAGGTCTGCATTTCCCAAGGCTGCTGCAGTTTTTAGCTCTCAGCCACCATTCCAGGAGCCACTCTCCTTTTCATGGCCGACAGCTGGTCTTTTTCAGGAATCGCTGGCTCACAGTCCGGGAACTCTGATGTATGCCTTGTAAGATTCTTAGTGGCTGACATCATTTGCCAAATGCCAGCTTTCCTTCACAGATTTTTCTGGTCTTTCCAGCTCCATGGGTAGTTGGCTGCCGGGTATAACTCCCCATCATTAAAACGTAACTTTGGGCTCTCTCACCACAAAAGCGGGTGCATGAGGATGTAGATGGAGAGTGCAAAAGAAAATTATTTTTATTTTAACTTGTGTGCAGATCATCCCCCTGAGATCTTCAATAGCTCATATATGCTATGCTAATGGCTGGGGACATTAATGAATGTATGCTAGCTGGTGCAAATGCAGTGATGAGAACTGTAACTGACTTTATAACTGCAATTATTGTCCATAATAATAAGTTTACAGTTACAGGAATACATTAGAAAGCATGATTCAGAAGATAGAAGGAAACCATAATTCCTGATTTAAATTGTATGGATTTTAAGAACGCTGCCAAAGGACAGTAATTTTTGGTTCTTTCTTGAATGTCACGATTTCACCTTGATGACCCTCTATTAGGCCAGAAGTTCAAGTCTCTCACAATTGGAATCAGCAGTCTTTTAGCTGGGAAACAGAGGCCATTTAGCGTAGGCAGTGAAGAGCCATTGCTTCAAAGATATCCTAAATTTAGTCCTTGCTGCTGTGATGACTCATCCAGTCATATTGCATTGCAGGAAGTAATGAAAAAGCATCAGAATAATGCAAATTAATTCACTACCTCTGTGACATCTCTCTGACTCCACATTTTTTTCCTAGCTCCTTGGCCTACAGATTCTAACCTCGACTTCTTAATGTTCTTACTGGCTTTTTACTTGCACCAAAGTATTCAGGAATGCTCACTCCAACGTGAGTAGGTGGCCTTAGTACCTTCCCAAAGAATCATCATTGTCTAAGCACACAACTCAGTGTACAGGACAAAAGGGGGATGCACAAGAGGTATAAAT
The DNA here is from genome assembly GCF_003031625.1 of Empidonax traillii. Taxonomy (NCBI): domain Eukaryota; kingdom Metazoa; phylum Chordata; class Aves; order Passeriformes; family Tyrannidae; genus Empidonax; species Empidonax traillii. The sequence continues at coordinate 4,254,464 of NW_020955203.1, forward strand.
GTAGTAAAGGTAGTAAAGCTTACTTAATAGGACTTGAAATTTAAAAAGGGGAGCATCAGCTTACTATGGTGGAATGTGTTCCCCAAATCAGCACTGGCAGGAACTACAACATCCATACCAAGCCACAAAATGCCTTGTGGGCTCTGAAAATTCTCCAGCCGCGTTCGTGCACCACTGGACTAACTCTTGTCTTTGATATACGTAACACAGCATGACATAACCATATTCAAGCTGCCTAGTTTGGTCAGTACTGTCTTGGGACCTCTGAATAAGGCTTGGGGGTCTCTGAAAAAGGCTCTGCTTTGTGAGAGAATGAGTAAAACTGTGAGTAGACAGTTCACTTGCAGCAGCTGTTTCTTCCTGTTTCTTCCAGAAAGTGCCAGTAGACTAATTACTGTTGCTAGAAAGCATGGAATTAATTTTATAAAATTACAGTTTTGTTTTTTGTTTTTTTTTTTTCTTTACCAGAATCAAAGTCTTGAGAGTGTTATAATTTCCCAAATGATTGTGTTGGGGCTGAGAAGCAGAGGGAAACCATCAGGACATGTAATAGGGTCGGTCTTGAACCTGCTGGTACCACTCATGAGGAAGCTGAGTGGCAAGTAGAAACCTCCACTCTTACATGTTTTGGGTGGGGAATGTTCTCCATCAATATTAGTTATCTAACTTCATTTTCTGATTCAGTAACCAAAGCTACTTGTTTAAACAGTGACTATTTCAAAAGTCCATTTAGACAGAATCATAGAGTTGTACAATTGTTTGGGTTGGAAGGGACCTTAAAGATTATCCACCCCCTGCCATGGACAGGGACACTTTCCACTAGAACAGGTTCCTCCAAGCCCTTTCCAGCCTGGCCTCAAACACTTCAAGGGTTGTGGCAGCCACAGTTTCTCTGGGCAAACCTGTGCCAGGGCCTCACCACCCTTTGAGTACAGAATTTATTCTTAACATCTAATCTAAATCTCTTCTCTTTCAGTTTCAAACTGTTCTTCCTTGTGCTGTCACTATCTGCCCATGTAAAAAGTTCCTCTCCCTCTTTTTTATAAGTCCTGTTTAAGTACCAGAAGACCAGGTCCCCCTGGAGGCATCTCTTTTCCAGGCTGAGCTAAGACAGCTCCACTTCTGTGCAGCAAAATACAAGGTTCGCCAATTTATTTTAGTAGTAATCCATGAAGGAAGAACCGTGGTTTAGAAAACATGCCTCAGAATAATTACAAATGTAATTGCAACAAGTACAGGAATAATAATCGTTCTTGAGAACAAAAATTTGATTACAATATTCTTATTTAAAAAAAAATAGGAAAAAGGAAAAAAAAGTATGTAGCTTTAACCACATCCAAGAAAAAATTATACAGTGTTAAAGCTCCAGCATATTCCAGTGCAACTGCCTAAAAATAACATTCCTTTCCTGGAAAAGGAAACTGATGCCTGGGCATATGTGACCAGTTCTCACCCAAACATTACTAAAGACTCCTCAGGATAAAAATTCTGAGATTAGAGTAGCAAATTCGATCCTAACAATGCTGACATGAAATCTTCTGCTGTGTTGTCACCAAGAGGAAAACTCATTACAACATTTCTTGCTGTAGTTCAGGTTGAAGTCGGGGTGCATGGCTGACCAGCTTTGAATGGGATGTCCTTGGCTAAATAGGTTTATTTCCTGAACAATACAGATTGGGATTTATCAAAATTACTTATTACTGCCAAACCTCTAGTCCAGTTTTGAATTAGGGTCATCACTTAATTCAACTCAGTTCCTCAAGGCAGGTTCCAGTTCAATGTTCAAAACCACCGAGGACCAAGATTTTACAAACTCTCTGGGGTACTTCCAATGCTTCACGGTCCTTCTGCTGAGAAATATTTTATTTGCATCAAGCCAGGACCTTCCCAGTTTAGTTTACAGTCATTGCTTGAAACCCACACACCACACATCTCCATAAAGACCCTGATTCCATCTTGGTAAGTTCTTCTGTGGTTTGGGAATGAGTAGTTCAGCGCTGAAAGTGGTACATTTCTGCATAAAGCATTTAGTAGTTTCAAAACAAAATGTTTTGATGCTTCTGTTTCAAAATTGTGTATTATCACTAAACAGATGAAAAAAAAAAAATAGGAAATTATACAGTTTGAGTAATGTTAAGTATTTAATTTAGACCAAAACTGAGTATTATGTTTTGCTGTTTCTCTCTTGGGCACTAAATTGAAAAAGTATGTATTCACAAACCTTTAGATAAGCTCTATGTTTATGGTGATTTATGAACTGCTGGTGGAAAATCAGTAGAAGTTATTTTCTGTTAGCTAAATAGAAAAATACAACCTTCAATCTACAACTATGAAGAGCTGTAATTTGGAAAACACAACATGTGATAGCAATGGATTATGGTGCTATTCCATTCAGATGCATGACTTCAGTGTTTCTGTAAGCCATGTCCTTTTAATGTGGATTTAATAACTTCAGGCACCAGAAGGAACTGGGTTCTTTTCAAATGGAAGAACACACAGTGTTTCCATAACTGAACCTCTTAATTGCTGAAAAAGGAGCAAAGCCCTTTTCTTCTTTGGATTGGAAAGTGTTTTTGTTTTATGTGTGTAATGACAGAATGTATAGACTTTGTGTCTGGGTGTAGGGATGGAAAGTAAATCCTAACATACTCTGAAATTTATTACAGTGGCACTGTAGAGGTCCCTCCTTCTGTGGCATTGCAAAACTGTGCTTCCATTTCATTACAGTCTTCCAAGGATAAAGGGAAAATATTTTTTTTTTCCTACAAATATATGTTTGGATTGTAAAGTGGTCCATAAACTGTTCATTTTTCAGAGCTGGGATTTTCTACTTTCAAAAATCTGCTAGCAATGACTTCCTGGTCAGCCTTTTAGTATAATAATGTCAGAGGGAATATAGTACCACTGACTATGGAAAAAGGTGAAGCAAATAACACTGCCTTGATTTTCAAGAAATTCTTAGAAAGAATATAAATATTTTTCCCCCTTTGAGCATTACACTCAGGGTTAATACTGGTGGGATCCACAGTCACCAAATTGAAAGAAATGAAGTGCCTAAATTGATTGAACTCAGAACAGCAGAGTGCTGAACAACAGAAAAAAAAAATCTTCAGTCTGGATGAACTCACACAGAGAAGCTATGGAAGCAAAAAACTTTGTTTCCAAAATTATGTGATGCCATGGGCAGACAGATGTTTGGATTGTGGTTATCACAATCATTTTTGATTTAGAATGGTGTTCCAACAATATTTTTTGCCCAATTCTTATCATGGTAGTTGGAGGTTTATGATGTTTCATGCAACCCAAAAATTAGACCTTAGATGACACATGGAAAGACCGCTGTGGAAAGACTGTGGGCACTTTGTTTTTTTACACTTTTCTTTATCATTTGCTTCCACCCAGTGTTAAAGTAAGGAGACCAATAACAAGAAATCTTTGACTTGCCTCAGTTTGGCTATCATGATTTGCTTTCTCTTTATTCTCTCTTGTCTCAAAAGTGCCACACAATTCCTGTGTCTTGTGTAGTTTGTCTATGTCTCTGCTCTGTTGGTCAGCAAGCTGAAAAAAGGGATATGTTTGATAATCTACAACAGTAGGGCCCAGTCCCTGGGCTGCAAAATCAAAAGTAAGTTGGTTTTTGTGCAACATGCAAGCTCTGAAGCCCTAAGTGGATGTTACTTGGGTAGCACAGAAAACAGGGTGTTTTCCAAAGCAGAAAGTGCCCAAAACATTGCTGTGTAAGGACAGCTGGCAAGACTATTCTCCTGGCCAGGTTTGTGTTTCCACTGACACCGCTCCAAGGAGGAAGAATCCGATGGCATTCCAGTGCCTTCTGCACAGCTGCTCTACAGGACCAGAGCTTTCTCCTGCCTACTGTGGGCAGCAGCCTGAAATGACTCACAGACACCAGAAAAGGAAGCATTTTGATTGCTGCTGTGACACACCAGAATTTTCCCCCATGTTTGGGTAAAAGGGGAAAATTCAACTCAAGTGCTTCTCACACCTGAAAGGTATATAATGACTCAGCTCAGCAAGACAGATTTCCTGCCACCTTCAATCGACTTTCTAACATCTCTCCAGACTTTCAGGGTACTCAGAAGCTGCTTCATCACAAAGTGAAGAGATTTGTACTGTCCTTTAGCTCTCCCATCATCATTTAGTGTCGTATATAACTTGTGTGCCATAAAAGCTACTCCCTTTCCTTGTCTCCAGCACATCATCCTATCAGCTACCAACCCAGGAAATACTCACTCACATCCTCCCTCTACAAAAAAAAAAAAAAAAAGAACATGGGTTCCAGACAAATAAATAAAATTTTACAAAAATTCAACCAAACACTAATCCCTCACTAGATCTGAGTTGTTCACTTGGGGTAAATGTAGTATTTATCGAATGGTAGAGGGGCCGTGGCACTGATTTCACAGGTGGGGTCAGTCTTGGTCAGGTGAAGGTGTTATATCCATCACACACTCAACAGCAGAGTAAGCAGGGAAAGGTGGAGGAAGGATGTGTGAACATCAGGAGCATTGCTGGGATAACATGGCAGAAATAATCTCAGTTCACAGGTTTTTCTGAGATTTCTCTCCATGCCAGCCTCATGAAGTGAGGCATTTCTGCCCTTCAACCTTGCCAACTCAGTTGTAATTATTTAATCAGATAGGCTTTCCCTACATGCAATGAGGAGACAAGAAGATCTAGAGAACAATCTCTCCTATCCAGAAATAAATATAGTAGATCAGTTAATGGAGATCTCCTGATTCCATGGACTACAGAGGAAGCTTCAGTGATTGCTCAGTCAGATCAATTCTCTTTTAGGTAGATGAAATTAAGACTAATTAAATTAAGACTATTCCTGTCCTCCTACCTTTTGCTCAGCAAGTGAGAACAGCACAGAGGAGAAATGAAGAAATAAACACTTAAAATGAAGATAGGTCTATAGGTTAGGATCTACCATCCCTCTGGTCTATGAAGCAGGATACAACATAAGCACTGTTATTCACACTTTTCCTTCAGGGTAAGTGTACTGCTCACTCTCTCTTGTTTAAACGTTACAGCCACAAAAGGAGCTAATAAATTTCTGGCTGACAAGCCTGACAGAGCAATAAGTAAAAACAGGAAAGCATCTATTACATATTACCCTGAATTTATCAGCTCTCCCTTCAAAAGGGGAAATAACACAAGGCAAATTGTGGGAAGTTTTTTTATCTGCTAGAAAAATATGCCCTGTGCCCCAGTCAAAAAACAAGCTGTTGTGAAGTAACCACATTATTTAAAGATACAAGTCAAACAGGAAGAGGAAAACCAAACAAGCATGGCTTGAAAATTTCCCACAAGTGAGCTCTGACAGTCAGAACACCGTGATGGACTTGCTGACAGAGTTTGGGCTGAAGGGAAACCATAGGCACTCTTCTGGGGCCAGAGGGCTGGGAAGGGGAATGAAAGGGACTCTCTTCTCACCTGAATGTTTATCTCTGACTACAGGTTCCTGATGTTTGCTTTATTACTGTTTTTTAAGTCAAATCAAAGTCAGCAACTGAGATTTCAATCTTACCCTTCGAGACCAGGTCATTTCTAAACATTAAGGTGTGTCTGAGATGGCACCAGATACTGACGCAAGAAACCACGGGCAGTATTTTTCTTGGTGTGGGTACGAATGTTTCAGCCACATTCCTTTGAAGCACATAGGTCAGTGCACAACTTTCAGCAAACAGGAATCTGAAATTGAACACCACGTAGGACTAATGGATATTTTAGGTTGGATGGATATTTCAGGTTTAGGTTCACTGTGAGCCCAACAGCTGGTGAGGTGGGTTATGCGGAAAACCTGTTGGCTGTAGCCATTGAGCCACACAACATGAACCTGCTCCCTGAGAAATACAGTGATGGAAAAGGGGCCGGTGTAGCTGATCCGCTACTGGGATGGCCCCACCTTTCACCCCGTGGTCTGTTTTCGACGTGGCAATAGAGCTCATATTTGAAGTCACAGTCCTTATTGCAATGCTGAGGGTTATTTTGGTGTTTTTTTTCCTTTTCAAAAACTAATGCTAAGAATAGAAACATTTATAAGCATCAAGCTGACAAGCACTAGCACTCTGGATTTTTGTTTGCTTTCTCTTGCACAAAGACGCCACTTTGCAAATCCCCAAGATTTGCAAATGATCCCTGATGAATCATCCCTATCCGAAGAATGAGATGTTAAAACTGTTTTCTACAGCAGCAGAGTTGCCAGTTCACTTGCTACTCATTTTCTTATATGCACAAGCCTTTTAAAAGGATATATTCTAACACATCTTACGTAAAATAATTTAAAGTAACAACATGAATTTTAGAGGATTTTAGGCCAAAAAGGCTATTATGATCATCAAGATCAACCTATGGCATACACTTACCTAATTACGTTCTATTCTATATTATACTCCATGATATTCTACAGCACATTGTACCATAACATATAATATTCTATAGCATTACCCAGAGATCCCTGGATCAGACACGATAAGTTCTTCCCTCTTGTGAAAAGGAAAACCCAAAAAGAAATCAATAACTTGCCAGTAAGGCATTTCTTGTGTAAAAGAACTTGTTTGATTTTGGAGCATAAAATGAAAGGACATGAATTAATTCTTGGCAAGTGACACTGGTTCAGTAATTCAGTCTAAACTCAATTCCAAACTGAATGTCAGATTCCAGTTCAAATTCCATTTTGAATCCCCATTTGATGTTGTCATAGTTTCAGTATCCAGTCTACTGTGCTTTTCTTTGCTATACAAGGTTATCATAACATTTATGGATTAATAAAAAAAGCCTTTTCAAATTACTTAGAGGAATGCAGTCCCTCACTGTACACATCCTAGTTCTGTCATACAATTAATCTAAATCAAAACTTCAGACAGGTATTTGGCCCAGGAATCACGATCTGTGTACTAAAATGAGAACTAGACTATATTTTGAAAAAGGCACTGGAAATCTGAGTTTATTTTATAACTTACTTTGCCAGCAAATGATTTTATAAGTGTATTCCTTTCTAGGGAGCCCTTCTGTGCTCCTGAGCAGAAGTAAAGCCACCCAGCACAGAACAAAAGGTCATAAATTACTTTACTGACAATTCTCTTAGTGTATGTTTTCACATTTGTAGGGCTGCTCTGACAAGACATATAGCCATGTAGAACCAAATTAATACACAGGGAGGCTTTGTCATTAAAGAAATGCAAGCTGATTTCTTTTATTATGACTGTCAAGAGAGCTGCATTTGCAGTACAAACAGCTACAGTGTTCTCTGAGTTAATACTGCTGTGGCACATGGCTAACTCGTAGTAACCTGGATTCTGAAACTGGGGCAAAGACTTCATTGAAATCCTCAGGGAAGAAACTTCTTCAAATCCAGGTGCTTAATGGCAGAACCACGTGTAAACTGATATGCATAACATACATTCATCCTGCTATTAAAGCAGCACATTAAAAGGAAAGGAATGAGGAAAAAATTTCAGAAGAAACCCCGAGTATTTTCAGCTTACTAACAAATCAAATACCATGCATGATGCTACATACGACCAGATTTTCACCTCTGAATCTGAGCTGACACTAAAACATTTCTTGGAAGAGAAGCGAAACTCGGATCCCAATGTTAAGGAGTCAGTATAAAACAAACAATCTGGCCCAGTACCTTTGCTCTGACCCAGGCTCAGGAAGAGATGTAAACACATGCTTCACTCTCTCTGGGTGTACTAAGTGCCCTTGCTGCATGTTTTTCTGCCAGCTGCTGTAGAGAAACACACAGGCAGAGAGTCAGACACTGCAGAATAATACACCCAGAGCAGAGCCAGCTTCCCTGAGATCCCACGGGAAGAGAGTGGATGAACTCAGAGTCAAACACTGTAATACAGCAAGGTGCATCAGAAAGACCCAAATCAAGAAGCGCTGCAGTTCTGATTAATCCTAGCCTTGTGAAACTTGCCAAATTTTTCAACAGTAGTGGAAAAAGAGCATAAGAATTTATATAGTTGTTAATACTCTTTGAATCCCAGTCTCTAAGTGATTCAACTGGGATGAGCTCCTTTAACTGGTGCGTATCTTTGATTCAGAAACTTTGGAGAAAAACTGTCAAGACAGATTTGATAACTAGAGATTAACTTAAGTAAAGACTCTGCAGCCCTTGATTAGAGGTGAAGCTATGTTCAGACCAAGTAAATCTCTAGTTTCTTTTTCAGTAGTTTCATTGTTTCCTTCTCCTTCTGAGGGAGGAAAAACAAGACAAAAATATTTTTTTTTCATGGTATTTTGGCACTTCTGTTTCCTGTTGTGGCCAGAACCTAGAAGTTAAGAAACTTCTGACTGAAACAATTGAAGTAGCACTGGAAAATTCAAACAGGAAGCAAGATATAATTTTTTAAACAGTGAGGACAATTAATCACTGGAACAGCTTTACCAATGGATGTGGTGGATTTACCAGTCATGCCAGTCCTTAAATCTAGTCTACCTTTCCTTGTAAGTGTGATTGCTCTAATTGAAGGTATTGGTTTTAACACAGGAAAGACTGGGTGAAATGTACTGTCTTCATGGAAAAGACCAAAGGATTCAAGTCTGTTTCAGGTCAGGTACAGGCAGGGACTGAAACAAGTTCAGTTGCTAAATGAGCATCCTCATATGGGCTTATTAGATTTAAGCTTTGTCTGGGTGTACAGGTTGGCACTTTGATTTCCGGAGAGGGTAATGTTAGAAAATGCTGAGTAAAAACAGACTTTATTCTTCAGATCCACAATTAGACATCTAGAAGATTACCTGTCCTTAAGGTCAGTCTTAACTGGGCATGCATTGTGGTTAGTTTAGGCATGTTTTTGCTGTTGGCCGTAGCAACTTTCATAGAACCATAGAAACATAAATTGGTTTGGGTTAGAAGGGACCTTTACGACTCTCTCATTTGAACCCCCCTGCCGTGGGCAGAGACACCTTCCACTAGACCAGGTTGTTCAAAACATCATCCAGCCCGGTCTTGAACACTTGGAAGGATGGGGCTTTTTGTTTCAGTACCTGATAGGAGGACCTATCAGGTCATATCTGGGTGCCTCATGAGGCACAGAGCCTTGGAAAGCTGTTGCAGGTTTGAATTTTTAGATAAAAAATCACTGGAAACACCCTTTTGCAGGTATTTAAAAGCCAGTTACTTCAGTAGCAGTTAGATGTCTATACACCTTTATCACTTGTTCTTCAAGGCCCCAAAAATGCATCTGCTGGTCTACAAAATGCTGGCTTTTTATCTCATGAAAACCTGATCTTTCTGTGTGGGGAGCAATCTGTTCTAGGTAAATATCTGCAAATGCACATGAAGGTTTGCATGAACTGAAAACCTGTAGCTAGTTCATTGTGAATCAAAGCAATGTTTGGACAGAAAGCCTTCCCAGGTGTTAAAGCTAGTTCCAGTAAGGAAATGTTCACCTGCATAAAAACACCTGCACTCACAGTAATAGAGGAAGGAAAGACTTCTAGTTTCACTAGAAACAGAAATGCCTGTTTCTACTTTCAGGGAAAAAAAAAAAAAAAAAAAGAAATTTGTGCTACTTAATGGAAACATCTGGGTGAAAGAGAACGGGAGGTGTCAACAGAAGTCAAAATAACAACTCATATTGCATAGTTTTGATGTGAATGTTTTTGACACATTTATCATACTTACCTTTCTGAGGGAGCAGCGTTAGACGTATGCCAGGTAAAAAAAAAAAAAAAGAAGCAATGAGAAACCTCTTGTTTTAAAAGGAGACAGCCTCACTTAAAGAATCTAAATTGCATTTCTGAGCATTATAAATCAGCTGTAAATGCAATTTTATGGTTGTTCTAGGGAGAAAATGTGGGTGGAGCAGACAGTAAGAAGGGAGAAAATAGGCAAACTGAGAAATAGAGACACCGACTCGTTATAACAGGTGCTGAAGAGCTCTAATGTAAAAGTTTCCTCTGATCCCATTAATCTTGTAAAAAAAGGCCCAGCACTTATTTTCCATCCAGACTTTGCATCTGAATACTCTTTTTTCCCCTACCATCTTTGAAGCCCAACACTTTCGAGAACACTCAGACCAAAAATATGAGCCAAATATTTGCAGAAGATATTTTTTTTTTCAAAAAATTATTTGCATTCAAAATTATATGGCACCTATCTACACAGTATTTAAACATCTGCCTAAAAGCAGAAATAACAGTATATGGGTGACACATGGGGAAGGTGATGTTTTCAGACATGACCAGTGGACAGTATCATAACCAACTGATGTTCATCTGTATAATCTACTTTTAAAAAGCCATGGTATTCTTCACTCCAAAATGACCCTGTTTGAGCAGGGAGGTTCAGCCAACTGTCCCCATTTTGGTCCCTTCCAACCTTACCCACTCTGTGATTCTTAGACTCTTCATAGCTCAACATCTGACTTGAGTAAAAGCCAGGGGTTCCACCTTCACTACCAAATAAATTTAAAAGAAAGTGTAAGAACCAAAGCCAACAGATAGCTCTCTTTTTTTCTCAGCTTTGGACCCAGGCAATGAACTGCCTCCAAGAAAATTCTGCAAGACAGAGATATCCAAGCAGCAGTGGATGTGAGCCAGTCACTGTCATGCGGCCCCTGGGCCAGAAATTGGTCCTTAACTTCTTTTGTTCTGAGGTACAGACATATCAATGACTCACTCAGCATCTTCACTACCTACATTTTCTTGCATGCTTTTTTTTCCTTTTTTTTTCTGTTTAGAACTGCCTTTTCATTAGCCAGAAGGAAAATTAGTTTCTATGAGATCTCCAAACAAGCTGAAGGTTAGCATGATAAAAAGGCTTTGTAAGAGCACTCCCTGAAAGGAGGTACAATAGAAGGAGGCAGAGGACTGAGTGGAGAAGTACAATGGTTAATGTCAGAGATGGAAATGAGGAGACAGGAATACATAAAAGGACACAGCAGAAAAAAAAATCAAACCTCTGACTCCAGAAACTATTCAGTAGTGGGGTTTTTTCTTGGGAATATAGCAAGGTCAGCATTTCATGCGGCATGTCTATATATTCTCCATCTGGATACTATTCTATGAAGAGTGGGATTTATTACAATTTCACTTCATTAAGTTCATTTACTTCATTACCACAGTATCCAGTGAAGAGCTATATTTTCCTCCTGATCAAAGAAAGGGCTTAACTGTTGTTTTTTTCAAGTTCTTCTGTGAAAAATACTTCCCTTTTTCCATACCTCCCCCTGTCTATTCCTCCTACCAAAACTGAGGGGGGGAAGGGGAAAGGGGGGAGGAGGAGAAGGGAATATGTAAATTTGGAAGGTGAAGAGATTTGTTTTCTTTTTTTTATTTGTTTAATTTTAAAAATTATTTAAAGAAGTGGACTTTAAATAAAATTCCTGACAAAGAGTTCTACTTAGCAAAAAAATTACTTTTGTGATGTGGGAGCTTTTTGTCAGATTCCTCTCTCCCAGCTGATATGTCTACAGTGAAGGTGCTCACATCCAAGTCAGTCATCCCAGAGATGTAGTTTATGCAGTCCATGGAGCTTGTAGTGTCTTTCATGTGGCCAGAGTGTTGTATGTATTTAGTTAGACAAATAATTACTTCAATGAACTTACTGCCAAATATCAGTGCAACCTAGGAGGGTTAAGCTCAGAGGGAAATAGCTACATCTAACTTAGATATCTGAGCTACACCAGCTAAACTCAACCCCTCCTTCCACAGGCTTCCCTCCTGAATCTAGGAGGAGTGAGAAAGATATTTGTAGTCCTACACTTTGAGGCTGGAAGGACCTAAGGAAAGGTGCTCATCAGGGAAAGAGGTGCCCACCAGTGCCCAAAGTGCTCCCCTGATGCCAAGGTACAGGTCTGACACGTGCAGAATGTGTCCTGGGTGTCCTTTATGTAATTGGAGAAAAACACCACATTCGAAAGTTTTTGACATCAGAGATAAGAAGCAAGACTCTCGGGCAACTCCACCCTGCGTCATAAGAGGTAACAAAAAAAGGGGGCACGTTTTCACCTTCTGGCTTTCAAAATGTTGGTACCTCTGCGTGTCTGGGATGTAATACAGAGATGATAGAAGGAAAATATTACTGTATTTCACTCAAAAAAAGAGCCCTAGAAATACTATTCATTAAGTAAACAACAGTAAGCATTGCATTCAACTAAAGAAGAAATGGAAGTCTCACCTGTAGCTATTTATTCCCAAGGTCAGCAGTTCTGTGGAAAATGTTGCAAATGCATGTGTGTGCATAAGTGGTTATATATGTGTGTGTGTAGCTAATATAGCTATTAAATTAAATAAATAATCTATATAAATGCATATGGCACATATAATGTTAATATATAATAAATAGTATATGATTACTATATGATATGGAAGTGTTCAAAACCAGGTTGCATGGGGTCCTGAGCAACCTGGTCTAGTGTAAGGTGCCCCTGTCCATGGAAAGGAGTAGGAACAAGTTGATCTTTAAGGTCCTTTCCAACCCAAAGCATCCAATGACTGTACGATTTTATGATTAGTACATAATACTAATAGTATGTAATACTAATAGCATGTTAGTATATTTCTTAATATATTAAAATGTTTTAGCCCCAGTTGCCTATTTTAAAGTCAAGGTTGGATTGCCAAACGTAAATAGACAAGACCAAACACAATTAAAAACACTGAAATACAGAAGATTCCTTCTTCTCATGATACTTGGGATACTTTCAACTCTGGTTATGATCAAGTGAGCGAAAAGAAGATGAGTCTCATGACTTTTGTTTCCAAAATAAGTCAAAGTTGTGTTTTCCAGTGAAAGAAATGTAGAATACATGACAAATTGAATTTATAAATTAACAATAGGTTGTGGAATTGGTGTCTGGAGATATGTATTCCATCTCACAATGCGATGCAGGTCTATTTTCTGTGCCACTTCATGTGTCACACCAATTCATACTGCTGTGGCCACCCTGCCTGAGCTCAGGGTGTCGTCTGTACTTTATCTCATGAACCTCTTTAGCAGAGGAGAAAACAGACATCAGGCAGACATAAAACTTACTCTATAAATTATAAATCAGTGGGTCAGTCCAAGAAGGAAAGATATTCCCAAAGTGGAAGTTTCTCTGTGAGATCAATACTGCATTTCAACACCCAAATCTCTTAGGTGTTTGGATTTAATATTAGGGAAAATTTCCTTACTGAAAGGGTTGTCCAGCCCTAGCACAGGTTACCCAGGGCAGGGAAGGAGTCACCATTCCCGGACAGATTCAAAAAAATGTGTCAACATGACACCTGGGGACATGAGTTAGTGGTGGGCTTGGCAGTTCTGGGGGAATGGTTGGACTTGATTATTTAGGGGTCTTAAAGGTTGGAAAAAAACAAGTCCAAGCATTGTTCTATCCAGTTTGGTCCAATCGATGATTCCATGATTCTAAGACTCTTGCTTCAAATTAATTAAAGCTGAGATCCATCTAAGCCAGCTACAGCCATCTAAGAGTTTCCATCTGGCTTCCTGAGGTATTCAAACCATTTCGAGTAGAACCACACAAGTGTATGTACATGACCTTCCTGCTTCTAGGTTAATGAAGAAATAATATGTAGTGCCAGGGACTAAGGGTAAACATAGGTTCCTTGCAAGAGCCATTTCCTTGCTAAAAGAACGTATTAGCAAACCTTTCTAACTATGGATGAGAGAGAATCTTTATTAGAGAAATAAAAAAACAAACAAGTGAGATATCATGCAGTGAGAAAGCAAAGCACTTTTTTTTTTTTTTCGTAATTACTTGTTGTACCAGTAAAAACCCTTCTTTCCAAGGAGACTCTCAGCCATGCAGGGGTTAATGCCTCTTCTGGCCACCTCTGCTTTACAGCTTCAGTCTTAGGAACTTGTGCACACTTATGCATGCAACAAACAAAGACACCTCTTGCATTATAACCTCCTCAGGGACAGCCAACTGGGAAAGACAAATTTAGCACTGTACTTCTGGCTTTACTACATAGTGTAATACCATTAAACTCAACATCATGTAGGCAATGAACATTACAACAAAATACTGATGCTGTTCATTAGCTGCCTGACTATTTGTTTTTATTATTTATTTTTTTTTTAGAGAGGAAGCACATGTCACATTTGTTTCAGACAACTGCATCGGGGTCCCACAGCTCTGATTAAATATGTATCCTTTGTTCAGCTGCATCAGAGTCAGTTTTTGGCCTACATACACATTTCGTTAATATTTTAAATAGGAAAAACAACAAAGAGAGGAGAAATTAACAGTTGTTGAACTTCTCCAATTACTGCTAATCACATTTACACCCTGGGGTTTGCAGAATTAGAAATCAATTGGTGGCTTCCCCTCTCTACAGCAGGCAGTAAATGTGACAATTTAGGAAAAGGACTAGAAGACAACTCAATTCAGCTTGGATACCCTTGTAAGTGTCCCCCAGAGAATTATTGCTTTGCTGTTTGATATGACACAAGGATTATACTGCATCATTTACTAAAATGATAAAGCCTTCTGTGTGACTGATACTGAAAAAAAAATGAGGTATAATTCCTTTTTTATATAAATATATTTATCTTCCCTTTCAAACATTTGGAAATTACACCCTAAGCAAAACTCTGCAGTGAGATCTTGCCTGATCATTTGATGCTGGATCACCTTTTCCTTTCAAGATTGTGTTACATGAGTTCTAAGAAAGAACGATTCTCTCTGATTTGTTTTGTGAGGGGAAGAGCACTTTTCCGGGAATTTAGTGGTGATTTAGCTGCACCATATTGGTAAGAGGGTTACTGTCAGTGTCAGTTAGTATGATCTTTAATTGAAGAGTTTCCTCTTAAGTGTTTAGATAAACTCAAATTGGCCACATACGTGTTTTTGAACATCATAAATGATGAACCAGCAGGGTCAAGTGGTCAAAAGCTGCTTATGATTCCTTAATCTGGGAAAAGCCTTAGCAGGGGGCTGTCAAAGCACATTTTGCAATGAGCGCATGTAAAAGCGCATGTGCTTACAAAGACATGGCTGCAGAGCTAAGCTCGTATCTGCTGTTTATAATTAAAGGTGGAAAGAAAGGAGATCACCTGGGCAAAAATCACTACTCAAGAAAACAACCCTGTGGGTACAGTACAGAGAAAACAACCCTGTGGGTAGTTCTTTGAACAACCAAGCAGGAGGTAGGAGAATAAGTTAATATATCTGGCATAAGGCATTGGTATGGAGCAAAATCCTTATCAAGCCCAACCTTTTGATTTTTTAAAATAGGGGTGAAAATCTTATGTTTTCTGAGAGAATATGCGGTTTGAAAGGCTTTTACGGATTTGAACTGTGTATGTGTTTTTACTCTTCACTGTAATCTAGAAGCAAAATGAATCAAAAAATAATGATGAGGTGAAAAGAAAGGGTGATGAGTCAACCAAACCTTTTTAAACTTGAAATTCAGTTCATGTTCACTCTGACTTTATGCAAAAAATAAAAAATTAAATTAAAAAAAAAAATGTTCTTTGTTCATTTGAGCATTTACTCTATTGCTCAACAATAAGACTTCAGTGTAGGGTTTCTCTTACACTATTCCATGAATAAATCTGTTGATAAAATTAAAGGGATTTGCTCGAAAATTATTTCATGAAGTGTTTAGCCAGTTACATAGTTTTTCATACCATTTGTCAAAAAGTTGCTCACTGAGCAATAATGACATCTCCAATAACATAACTTATAAGCTCTGCAGCTTAGGCAGCTCTTAACAGGATTGTTCTTATTTTGAAGGCCAAGATTTTATGAGACTGCATTAGAAAAGTATAAACCAACCTTTTGTGACTTCAGAGAATTCAAGGGTCAGTTTCAGAACAGCAAACACTTTCATCACCAGATCTATTTCCTTGAATCAGTCAATTCCTTTTTTCCTCGTACATTATGCAAACTAGTGGTTTTCTGACCTTTAAGATCAAAATAAGAGGGTTGAAAAATAATGTGTCTATTTGACTTTTTAAAAGTAATTGAATAAACTGTCACTGAGTGCACTGAGAGATTCGCATATTTAAGACTATGCATTGGATCCATGATGACATCTTAATGGCATGCAAAGTTACATGAATTTTTTAAATCATGTGCAAAGAATAAATATATGTCAGAGAAACTGCTGAGCGGTTGAAAGTTAATAATTTGATTGAAAGTTCAGAGGTTTACTCAAATCTAAGACAGTTTGTGTTTTGATCCTTAACAAGTCATCTCCATATGTCTCTTTTATACTGTCTGTGAGTCAGGCATGCCATCTAAAATACAGGTGTGAACCAATCTAAAGATACTAAAAACAACTGAAGGAATAGTTGTAACTCTCTTCTGTAAGGAAATGATGAGAAAATATGGATGTTTTGCAAAGCACATGTTTATGTCATCCCTCATTAGCTACATCCATGACTTTTGTTCTCAAAAGAGGTGGCACATTCCCCCTTAAAATTTGGGGCAATCCCTGTGAATACTTTGCCTGTATTTGTGGAAATATTTGAGAGCATTTTGAGTCT
Organism: Empidonax traillii; assembly: GCF_003031625.1. NCBI lineage: Eukaryota > Metazoa > Chordata > Aves > Passeriformes > Tyrannidae > Empidonax > Empidonax traillii. The sequence goes on from NW_020955203.1 coordinate 4,270,944, forward strand.
CTCAGCAAATCTGACTTCTTCATAAGTCTTCCTATTCTTGGGAGGTGGGTAAGTTATTGTAAAGGCAACATTTTGACATTTTTGCATGTTTAGAGTTTGGGATCCATGTTATGATACGACACAAATCATTTATGTTGATCATCAATGCCTTGATGTTTCAGAGAGCAGCTAAACACCCAAACCCAGTGCTTTGCAAAACAAGTAAATACAGAAGATGAGGGCATGTGTGGAAGAAACTTCTCCTTCCTCCAGCAATATGTGACATATTGCTTTGAGACTGGGACTCTTCTCACCTAACTTTGAGTTCAGTAACTATTTATCTAATCCAGAGTTTGACACCTGGGCTTCCTCTGTCATCATGGAGGGGAAAAAACATTCAAAGTCACACAGGCACCTTGCTGGGATGGAATAAGATGTTCTATAAATATGTCATTTTTTGAATAGGATGACTTTTTCCTCTGCATTTCATCTCTTATTAGTTTTGACCTTGGAAGCGTATCCTGCATCATGAGTGAGAGCAGTGAGACTTTTGGCTGCTCTTACCTAAGAACAGGAGCACTGGAGTAGGCAGCCAATTGTCAAGACAAATCCTTTGAACTGCTGGGTTTGATCCTGGAAACTGGCAGAAATCTGAATGAGCTCACAACCCCTGTGGGAGGAACACTCTTTTACAAAGCTTGGGCTGATGCCATTGAGGACCATGAATGTGATGACTGTGTTTTGTTAATGACCCTACTATTCTCTCAGGAGCAATATTAGTGAGCATTATGAGTCAATGCTTTCTAGTATTAGCCTTATTATTAATATTTGGAATTACCAGAATGAAACGGTCAAAAATTAAACATTCAGCCAAGAAATTAGAAAGCTGGGAGGAAAAGTTTTAACCCAAAGTAAACTTTTATTTTTAGTCTCATTTGCATCAATACAAAGTGATGTGTTGTCCACAATGTGTGTGTCTCTACTATACATAGTAATTTTCAGTTTGTGAGGTTGTGTCCTTGACCAGAGCTGACACTTTGGTAGAACTCTCCTGTTTTTGCTTTTCTTTCTTTCTTTTTTTCTTTTCTTTTTTTTTTTTTTTTTTTTTTTTTTTTAAGAAGTTCCTGAACAGCCAATAAATAAAACTAACCATTCTCTAGAGATCTTAAACTGGCAGATTTTACAGGCAGTGACTTCAACACGCAATCAGAGGTAGGTCGCTGCATGGACTACCAGCAACCCCTCCTTTCAAATCCTTCAAGCCAAGTTTCCATGACTGTGGCACACAACCCTCTCCTCACCTTTTCAGCTTTTTCTGGTATTACCCACCTTGAGAGACGGTCTGGAGGCACATAGGGGGTGAAAGAACATTAAATGTCCGAATGAAACTCGGACATCTCCTCACCAGTGCCAACCTCACCAGTCACATCCTTGGGGATAAAATAACTCCGCGAGTTGTTCCAGAACTGTCTGAGTGATTACAGATATATTTTAACTTTTCCAATTTAAATGAGACAACTGCTCTGTTTGTTCTGCCTTGCATTAGTTAGATGACACGTTAAAAGATACAGTCCATATCCTAATCATCTCATAGACTAAAGGGATGAGTTACTTCCAGGATAGTTTACTACCTTGACCTCTTCTTTCTAGTCAACCTCTATTCCTCTGGTAAACTGAAAACAAGTTGTTCACTTAGCTAAATCACTCTTAACTGCCTTCTACAATCACATCTTCAAGCCTGCCCCTTAAATATTATGAGCATGTCAGTGAGATAATGAGCACGGATTTCAGATTATCTGCATTTTCCAAGTGGAAGAACTGAGAGAGAAAAATGTTAAGGTTATGCTTTACCAAGCTTTAGAAGCCTCAGAGTTACCTCCATGAGTAATTTCAGGCCACCTTTATATTCCTAAAGCAGCTGCAGAAGGCAACTATTCAGCCTACCTCATGGTGAGATCCCTCACTTTTATCAACTATAAAAATCTGTTTTTGTCAGAGTGTAAATACCCACCTATACTGTGTGTAGATAACAATGTCATGAAAGCAGACGTGTGACTAAAATGGTAACTTATATTCCTTTATAGCATTTCAAAGTAGTAACTCCCTAATCTAAAGTCTTTATGTTAAATTTTACCCATCAGCATTATTTGGGTACCAAGGTACACTCCTGAAATACATCTTAAAGCGGGTGTAGCTTAATTCACTAAGATTAGGCCAAGCCAAGTTATAAAGCAGATGGGAGAGTTTTAGAAGTATTATTATTGTTATTTTTATTATTATTATCCATTAGAAAGGAACAGTGTGGCCTGTAGAAGATGTGGAGGAAGCCAAATGCTTGAATGAAAACACCTGCACTATAAATGACACCACCACAACAACTGTCATGAAATTCACCTGCCATAGAAAATCAAGCACGTTCAGGACCACACTCTGGCAAGGAAGGAGGATGTCATGAAGAGTTTCCATAGTTATTGTTAAGCTCTTTTAGCCTTCAAGCTACGGAGACTACCACCTCTCTTTAAAAAATTGCCCAATAATATTTAAATTTCCAATTTTTTTAGAGGAAATGCTTGGCACAGGTATTTGCAAATGGCCAACACCACATCAAGGAAAATTCTAGCAGTGTGCCAGTATAGATTTCACATGATTTATTCTGAATTAGTGCTGACATATTAATGAGAAAGTAAAGTTAAAAGGCAAGTAGGATTTTGGAAGAATTCGAAGTATCTAAGAAATTATTCCTATATCTTTTCAGAATCAATATAAATTCTTAAATTGCATCTCTAACATAGTATTATATTTAGTGATATACTTCTAGGAGATGAGGAAGTGATCACAAAGAAAATACACAATAAAATCTAGAATTGAAATCATATCTTTAAACATATTTTAAACATATTTTAAACCAAATTACTTCCCCTTAAATTCATTATCAGAACCAGAAATGAGTCATGTTCAAGGCAGAACATATCATATGATGTTAACTTCTGGTCTGATAATTCATGAAACAAAAGGAAAAGAGTGAACACAAATATGCAAAGTGGAGAACTGATTACTGGAAAGTGAGTAGAGTGTGATGGATCAAACAACTAAAATTAAAAGAAAAAATAGAAAAGAGAAAAAAATAAATTGTAAAGCTGAGAAACTAATGGTTTCATTTAGAAGGGAAAAAAGATTTTGACATTCAGGTGAAGAAACAAGTAATAAAATACTACTAGAAGTAGCTGTAAACATCCTTAGGGTTAGTTGAGTTTCTGGAATAAGAAACTAGTACATAGGCAAGTAAATTGCATCACTGAGGAAAAAGACTGAAGGGAAAAGGAAGGGGGAAAATATGTGGACAATCACAGAATCAATAAGGTTGGAAAAGACTTCTGAGATCAGAGTCCAACCTGTGACCAACCAACAGCATGACAACCAGACCACGACTCCACCACCCACCCCCCTGGACAGTCTATTCTACTGTCTAATCATACTTTCTGTGAAGAAATTCCTCCTAATGTTCAACCTGAACCTCCTCCTGGAACAGCTTGAGGCTGTGTTTTCTTGTTCTGTTGCTACTTATTAGAAGCCACTGACTGTAATCCTTGATGACAACATTAATTAAAAATGAGACGTCATTACTCGTTTGGAGGTTAAAATAGCTTATTCATACATTCATAATCTCAGTTTTCTAGGTTAACTGGAAAAAATGCTTTCTAAAACAATACCTTCAGAGTAAAAGATGTAAAATGTTCACAAAACACTAGTAGAACTTCTCCTAGAGATCCTGTCTTTTTAAAGGAAATGTAGATTGAAAAAAAGTCACAAAAGTCTTATATGTGAGTAAGAACTATGTCATACATTACAGAAACAAATTAAAGCACAACTTCTCTGGCAGATCTGAGGAATGGTTGCTTGGGAATAAATTACAAGAGCAACATTATTCAATTAAGTATCTATATGTCTTAATCCAGAAAGCATAGATCTCCCTCCGTTAAATCCAGAGAGTTTTGGACAGTATACTTTACCTCTTTTTCCAACTAATTCCCAAAAGAAGAAATGAGATAAAATACAATTCATGAGATCACTTGTCACAAATCATTCATCCAAACCTACTTAAGACTCTCTTAAATCAATGCTGGAATTGTTTAGCTTGAGACCTGAATTTAGATGGCTTCCAAACTTCTCTAATGTTCAGCTTCACTAGAAACCAGGGGTGAAAATTAAAATGAACTGGCAATGGGAACTCCCATTTTTTTCCCCCCCTCACATTGGTCAACACGTGTTTTGATTGCTTTGAACAAATAAAAAGAAAAACAGGCACCTGGAAAGCAGTTTGCTGAAGGTGAAACATAGAGGCAAACCATGCATGAGATCTTCAGGGGTGGAAATGACCAGAAGTGCCCCTCACCTTGAACCTTTATCAAAGTCTTATAATACTTATAGATGTAGGTAAAGGAGTTTCAAATGAGGCTACAGAGGAGGAAAGTATTGTTATCTAATGCGCAGGAGACAAAGGAAATGAGAAATCAATAGGATGAGAGGAAAAGGCCTGGAGTTGTGCCAGAGAGGGATCTAGATTGGACACTAGGAAAAACTTCTTCACCTAAGAGGTAATCAAGCCCTGGAATAGGCTGTCAAGGGCATCCCTGGAAATGTTTAAAAAACACATAGAGGTGGCACTTGGAGACACTGGCTAGTTGTGGATCTGGTAGTTAATGGTTAATGGTTGTTCTTGAAAGGTGTTAGACATCTTTTTTTAATATTATTGATTCTATGATTCTATGTCACTGGGGGGGGGGGGGAATAACCAAAACCATAAACAAAACAAAACGAACAAAAATAAAATAATTGGTAGCAACCAAAATTGTTATTTTAAAAAAAATAATTACTAAAAAATTAACCTTCCTTTGAGTCAATTCAAATAAAAAAATAACCTAGATCTGGACTGCAGAGAGCAGAGATGTGTAAGTTAGAGCCTTGGTGTCTTCACTCACTCCAGCAATATATATTCCATACATGAATGTTTTGCTAAGGGACAGAAGGGGTACTGCACTCACTGGCTGGTGTCTTGCTTAAAATGGCTTTGAGGAAATTCTAAAACTTTCTTTGAAAATTTATATTGGCTTCCAGCTCTTGTAGCTCCTTTCTGATTCCTTTTTTAAGGATTGTACCAGAAAACCCATTGCACTGTCCCGTTCAGAAGCAGGTGCAACAGCCCGACAATAATCCAATAAAAATCCTATTAGCTGTGTCTCCATGACACTCTGGTATCCATGGGACCCACAATACCTTTAATGCAGACAATAAATCCAGACCATTTCCTCCTTCAGTTGCTCCCAATATGGCTCCACTTCCAGCACTGTTCAGCTAACCTTTTGTTGCCACATTTTCTCATGAAAGCTAACTAATCACTCTCTAATCTTTACAGCGAGGCAAGTGGAGTCCCCACTAAAGTGAAACACATCACTCGGGTTTAGCTATACAAGCACAACTGCATCCACGCGCATTAGTGTGGTTTATGACCAGCAGAGACTCAGTGCTGACTGTAAAAATATCAGTTCCATGTCTGCAAAATTTGGGGAAGGCTTCCAGGCAATTACTGCCTGACCAGAACACCCCAGTTTAACCCCAAGGCAGCCAGAGTAGGGAATACACTGGTGCGTTAAAACGGTCTCAGTTTGTGGATGGGAGGCATAAAGTGAGCGAAGGCCACAGGTGCCAGGAGAGCAGCTCAACGGAAAACGTAAATAAAAGCAAAAAGCAAGGACAAATGCACGAAGGAGGGGAATTGCCAACAGCTTGTCATCTTGGACCCCTTAGGAGCTACGGAAGCTCGCAGAAGTTCACTGACTTAACTGCTTTGTTAATCACAGAAGCTCAATCCAACCCACCAGCTGACCACTTGGGAGGGGATCTGGAGCACAAGTCTGATGAGGAGCAGCTGAGGGATCTTGTAGGGGCTCAGACTGGAGTAAAATAGTCTCGGGGGAACCTTCTAACTCCCTACAACTCCCTGATAGGAGGGTGGAAGCACAGGGGGAGATAGGTCTCTTCTCCTAGTAATAAGCAGCAAGACAAAAGGAGATGGCCTCAAGTTGTGCCAGGGGAGGTTTAGACTGAATATATTGAATATTAGGAAAAATTCCTTCACTGAAAGAGTGGTCAAGCATTGGAACAGTCTGTCCAGGGAAGTGCTGGAGCCCCCATCCCTGGAGGGATTTAAAAGATGTGTAGATGTGGCATTTGGAGACGTGAGTTAGTGGTGGGCTTCGCAGTACTTGGGAAATAGTTAGACTAAATGATCTCAGAGAGTTCCAACCTCAATAATTCTGTGATTCTCTGAGGCTATAAGGCAGTGTGGCATTGCTAAATGAAAGAGGGATTTATCCTTTGAACCTAACCCTGCTAGAAGTTCAACTGTGCACTCCCCTGTGCATGGCACTGTAGCAATTCTAAAGGTAAAATTCCCCTCTCTTTGCAAACAGAGCCCCCAGCAAGGAGTTCCCATGCACACCAAGGAGTTCCATACAACACTGGCTGCCCCCATTACTAAGTGCACAGGTTGTGTGCATGGCATCTGCATGGCCAGGTGGTGGATGGCAGGCAGAGCCTGGAGGACTCAGAGACCATTTTAGAGACTGCTCTTTCAGAGCAGCAAATTATTGCCCTTCATCCTTGTGTACCCTGAGGTATGTGTGCCAGGCACTAGAGCTGTTGGGATGGAAAGTCAAGTTGCAGCTCGGTCATTTGCAGATTTCTCCCATTGTCTTAGAAAGTTTAATGCAGAAAAGGTATTGTGAGAGTGGATTTGATGTCTGTGTTTATGTGAAAGCTTATCCTGTAGAAGAGACAGGTTTTACTATGTAGTTAAAAGAATCAGCAAGTGATTGTGCAGACTTGGCTAAAGGGCAGAAATATATTTAGACAGGCTATTTAAAATTCTGTGCACTTTATTGTGATTTAGACTGCCTCTTTAATTACTTTTTATGGCTGGCTGCTTAGAATTGCACATTGTTTATAGACCCATTTCCGTACAGGTTTTGTCATATGATCCAGTTTCGAGGGGAACTAAATAACTTTTGTGGCTCTTCTATCAGTGGAGGCTCAGCAGCATCAGCAGCTCAGCATGACAACAGCCGCCTGTGAAAGAAGAGAATATTCTCCTGGGGCAGAAGTATATTCCCCTAGGAACCTCCTGGGTTTAACAGTACTCGTTATATATCTGGTCGGTGAAGTTGTCCCTGAATGCAGGCACATGAGCACTGAATACTTGGGTAGTGAGGCTGCCTTGTGGTGCTCCCTGTGCTGCCATGACCTAAACCACCTAAAGAAGAACCTGCATCAAGAAGGTCGTAAGGCTTCTTGAAGATGAGCGGAGGGCTGGTCCTGCGGGCTGCTCCTGTTCTGTACTTGAACATAAACATGCCTACACAACGCAAAGAAGATACAAATTGCAGCTCAGCGCAGAAAAACAAATTTTCCTGAGTTCGAAAACTCATTATTGGCATCTCCCAAGTCCTTGTATAAAATGAAGCAACTCACTCATTTAGTGAATCAAATTAAAAAAAACTAAAAAAATAAAAAGGCATGAGAACTTGTAGTTTAAAACTTACACAAATAATTGTCAGAGCAGGTCAGAATTAGAGTCACGTGCAAAACCTTAGCCCTATTTCTCTACTAGGTTCAGTGTACTCAGTATGTCATTGCAGTCCTTTGACAGCAGTCCTTTGATGTACCTCTTAAAGCAAGAATAACTAAGAGTAGGTGCTGGCTAAGCATATAAGGGACAGTCTCAAATGCAAAGACCTTTACAAACAGGGACAGTCGGAGGAGCAGAGGAGGAAGAGAGATGCCAGCAGTGAAACTGGTGTTAAGTAGATGCACAGTGCTCACATTGCTGAAGTGCTAGAAGACATCTCTGTGTGTCAGAAGATCAGACCAGACATTCTTGGTCATTAAAAATATGATTCTCATAACGCCAGCAACCCTTTCATCAAATCCCTTCTAGGGATGTTAGAGTCCCATCTTTCTCTTGTTAGAGAGCACTGACAAACTCTTCTCCTTATCTGTTATTCCTGTTGTTTCCAGTCAAAACTCATGTGGTCAGCTCCTACACATTTCCTGTGTAACTGTTGGCCTTTCAGTTCTCATTCTTTGCTCCCAAGGGACTGCAGTCATTTCCCTGCTACCTTTGTTTTCACTGGTCTGAGTAACCCCATGAGATTTCATCACAGTTCAGCAGTTCTTCTTTCTGAGAGTTTCTCTGGTCCCTTTGCTAGCCCTGAATGTCTCCTTTGAATCTCTTTTGGACTTGAATCGTCTTCTCTTCAACAGTTACAGATAATCAGAAGCACATACCCCTCCAGTCCAAGCTACACAGACATCTTTAATTTTGTGTAATCTGTAGCTTTTCTGGGACTTCTCTCAAATTTTAGGAAAGTGGTCTCCATCACCCTCTAGCTACAGCATGTGCTACATACATCGGGGAGGCAAGAAAATGAAGGAGTTTATGTTGGAAGATAGTCTATATTGGGATGTCAAAAGTAGTTCCACATTTTATACTTTTTACAGATAGTGTAGTTATCTGTATCTAGATAAAGATTTTATCTAGATACAGATATAGATAAATCTTTATCTAGATACAGATATAGATAAATCTTTATATTTACATTAAATGTACCCATGATGGTGAATTAGAGGAATGAAGCTCCTCTCCTCTGAGGAAAGGTTGAGAGCAGTGGGATTGCTCAACCTAGAGAGAAGAGGGCTCCAGGGAGACCTTAGAGCCCCTTCCAGTGCCTAAAGGAGCTCTAAGAGAGCTGGGTAGTGACTTTGGACAAGGGATGGAGGGACAGGACAAGGGATAATGGCTTCAAACTGGAAGGATAAGATTGCATATTAGGAATAAATTGTTTATTAAGAGGGTGATGAGACACTGGCACAGGTTGCCCTGAAAAACTGTGCATCTACCATCTCTGGAAGCATCCAAGGCAAGGTTGGATGGGACTTTGGAGCAATCTGGTTTAGTGGAAAGTCTTCCTGCCCATGGCAGGAGACTGGAGCAAGATTATCCACCTCTTCCAGCCCAAATCTGTCCATGATTCTACAATTCTTAGTGAAGCCCAGAAGCTGACTGAAGAGCTAAGGTGCAAAATCCTTGTCCTGTCAACTGGATGAGAGTTGTAATTGGACATCTTTATACTGAGAGAGTAAAGGATTCAGCCTTTCTTCCCTCTTTGCATGCATGAATGTGTGTGTGTGTGCACTCGTGTGTCTTTGATCTCTTATTGGAGAGTTACTGTGTGAAGTTGTTTGAGAAACTTGAGGATGAAAATTATTGATTTGTTGTAAAAAAATATTACTTATCAAATGTGCAGAATGTGCATGTGTGAAAAACTTAATTCCTTTCATTTCTTCGTATCCTGCGTAAAAATCAACAACACCGTAATCCTGACATCTTTAAGAAAGTATTTACCTAGTGCATATTTAAAAAAAAAAAAAAAAAAAAGTCTTTGTTTATAAAGCTTTGTTAAAGCTGTAACATAATAATGAAATATTGGTTCTGAAATTTTTATTCATAGTGTCATTCATCCTGATTACTTTGTAGCTTCATAATTCTTTCCTTTTCATAGCTATCTTCTCTGAGTCCCATCTTCTCCCTCACAGATATGCCAGAAATTAATATCCCCAGAAAGATATTTCTTCAAACACGCTGCCAAATATTCTTCAATACCTTTTTATTATTATTATTATTATTACACATTCCTTTAGGCTTAATATATCTTAGGTTTCACCATTTCCTCTGCCAAAGGTGTATTTTGTCACTAAACCCATCTCTCTGATGCAGTTCACACCTATCCAACAATTTCTGGCCTTCCAACAGCAAGATTTTTATGCTTTTCCACTCTACTTGCACTAAAATGCTGTTTACCATGACAATTCTTGTCTGTATGTGAATAACAGAAAGATGAAAAATAATTAAATTAGTAAACACAGTCAAAAGATACAGGGGATCAAATATTTCTAAGAGCTGCATAAAAACAGTATGATACAACCTAACCAGAGTAGGTCAGATGTTTAAATGTTCTACTGTCCTCAGGAAGGGGAGATCAGGCTCCCTGATATCCCTAGTTAATACTGTTTGTTGGCAACAAAACTATCAACAAAATTATTTGAGATTGAGCTCTTGCTGAAAGAGGGTGAACATATTTATTCCAAGAATGATAGAATCATAGAATCATAGAATCAATAAGACTGAAAAAACCCTCTAAGACCATTGAGTCTGGCCATTAACCCAACGCTGCCAAGCCCACAACCACCCATGTCCTCAAGTGCCACATCTGCACACCTTTTCATTCCTCCAGGGATGGTGATTTCACCACTACCCTGAGCAACCTGTGCTTGACCACCCTTTCAGTGAAGAAGTTTTTCCTGATATCCAATCTAAACCTCCCATGGCACAACTTGAGGCTGTCTCCTCTCATCCTGTCCCTCATTCCCTGGGAGCAGAGCCTGATCTCCCCCTGGCTCCCCCCTCCTCCTGTCAGGGAGTTGCAGAGCCAGAAGGTCCCCCCTGAGCCTCCTTCTCTCCAGGATGAGCCCCCCCAGCTCCCTCAGCCGCTCCTGCTGCTCCAGCCCCTTCCCCAGCTCCGTTCCCTTCCCTGGACATGCTCCAGCCCCTCAGGGTCTCTCTCCTGTCTGAGGGCCCAGAACTGCCCCAGCACTGGAGGAGCCTCAGCAGGGCCAGCACAGGGATGGGCACTGCCCTGGCCCTGCTGCCACACCACGGCTGGGACAGCCCTGGGGCCATTGACCCTGTTGGCCAAAATATCCCCAGAAAAACTGTGTACCTTCTAAACTAGGCTAAGTACTTAAGGGCCTCATTTTAGATTGGTAAAAAACTCAACTATTTGGTGGGATGTCTTCTCTGATTGAGGATGTTAAAAAACATAAAACTAGTGAAAATAACTTCAGAGAGAAATGTTTTCCCTTTTATGTGCTCTGCATATTCCTTCTGACCCTGTTCCTCAATGAAATACACTTTGGTCACTTTAACCACTCTATTATGGCCACTCCTGTGCAACTACCTACAAAATCCTAAAGTGTATATATATATATATAATATATATATATATATATATATACACATATATATAAAAAAGAATATAATATGAAATGCAAGAATAAATGTTCATACCATACACATACCTATTTATCTGTGACAACACTAGCAGTAGATGCTTAGGAAAATAATTTAGATCTGAGCAATGAGGTAATAGAGTAGCATCCTTCCCTTGGTATAACCTCCCTGTTCCACCATCTAATGAACTTTCCAGGCAGCAGCCTGCTTCTCAATGACTGAATTTAATAATTGATATCTGACCTCCACAATATGTTCTGGCATAGAGTTAATAGTTTAACCATGCATTTTATTACAAAGTAATTAATCATGAGATTTATATGAAAAACTTCTGCCTGAAAATTTTGTCCAGTGCCCTCTGATAATTATTTCTTAACTGTGAAAAAAAGTAATCATTATTTCCTATGTACTTCTCCCATAAAACATTCATTAGTTTATGGACATCAGTGACAACCCCCATCCACCCTGGCTCACTCATTTTGAAGTGGTTAGGACCACAGCCTAGCACCTCCCCAAATGGAAGTCAATTTACATCACTGTACTCTCTGTACTATTCTCCCACATCCTTTCTGAGAATGATTTCAAATATAAAGAATCCCTGAACCTATATAATAATTAATATTTCTGTTAGGTTTTAATTTGTAGTATTTTATTCACATTTTTTGCCACTTTTGAACATGAGATGATATTAATAATTATGCTTAACACTGACTTCAAGATGTTTTTCCTAAGCAGTACCTCAGCTTTGAGCTTTTACTATGCATACTCTTTCCCCCCCTGTAATCATATATTTGGAATTTATCAACAAATTGAGTGGTTCAGCTCGGCACATGACACATTGATTGTGGGGAGGAGACCCAGCCAAAATGCTTCTCAGTGACCAGAAATATTTCCACAGCTGAGCACAGCATTCCTCCTTGTCCTAGCTGACGTGCTGCATAATTAGACAAAATGTAAACCCTATGGAGTTTTTCACATGTCAACGCATTCAAGCTGTTGTTATTCTTGTTAGCTTTTTTTCCCGAGGTTGTTATAATGTTGTGGTGGGGAGGAAACGTCCAACAGGACCAGAATTCTCCTTTTCATCCCATTGTTGAAACACCACCAAACAACTGTCTCTCTCCCTCTCTCTTTTTGGACAAAGACCAAAATCCGTGCTGACTCTTTTGATTAAGTTTTTATGATTGCTGTTCATTAGGAACAATTTTCAAGGTCTCTTTGAGACCTGCTGTGAGGTTCAGCATAGTTTTGGGAAGATCTGTTCAGATTTTCTGTAGAAGTGGTAGAAACTATGGAATCCCTTGGAGATTTTATTTTCATTAAAAGAGGGGGTACCATCTGAGTTCTGAGAGATTTTGTCTCCACCTCTCTCTTTCACATGACTTACAAGTCCAAGATCTAAACCATTTACTGTCCCTATAGGAACTCTATGTAGCCTGAACTGCTTTTGCCTTATCAGAAGCAGTAAGGTAAAGCTTTCTGAGCAATATGCTTAGACAGAGCTCGTAAAAGATGAGAAGATCACAATAGAAAAGTCAACTGAAGAGAAATAACTGAATATTAAAGGGAATCCAATGAGATACCCTCATGTCTAGCTAATATACAAGCTGCAGAATTATGCAATGCGGATATTTTCCTCCACTGCATCAACTCTTTCTTCCAGAGGGTGTACTTGACAGAGTAATTCCAGCCTTCATCACCGACAGATTGGGTTATTCCCATGTGCTCTCAGATTTACACTGCATTTACATGGATCACTATAAACATCACAGGAAAACACTGTCAAATCAAAGCCGTGGTGAGATTCCTGCACCCTGACTGACGATATCTGTGGTATCAATGTCTGTAGAATTTATCTGGGTTGCCACTGCAGGTGACTGAAATCTGACAACATTATCAATAGTGTTCAGGGGCAAATTCCTCTGATCACATTTAGGTGGCTTTTTTTCTGATGAAGTCAATCATACCCTCAATTTCATATTGCTCCCAGAAGCCTAACTCAGGCACACATGCACAGACACCTCAAGAAAGGTGAGAGAAACTGCAACCCTGGATGGGCTTACCTCCTGGATGACAACAGGATTTTGGAGACCTTGATGGAAGAGTGAAAAGTTCAAGTCTTTACCCTTTGAAGACGTGACACAGGAAGGGATAAGCAGGGAGGATAACGAAGTTCATCTCCTCCTGTCACCATGACACACAGCATTTAATCAGCCCAGTAACAAGAAATTTGCTGGCAACCTCCAATATTAAAAATAAGCCAAACTGAAATGTCCATTCACCCCATGGGTTTAATGTGTGGCTGAATGCAGACAGATGTTCACTGAGGAGCCATGAACTCCCTTTGAGGAAGACCTGGTTTCCTAAAGTTGGCTATGGAAAGGTTTATTTAAACCACCAGCCAACAGTGGTAGTAGCTTAAAGTATTTGAACATACATGAGTATTTATAGGATTCCTCTAACAAATATAAACTATCAGATGATTTATACAACAAGTGGAAGCAGCCAGAGGTATATTTCCTCTGTTTATCCAATTTAGTCATCGTTCCCTGAAATTTGTTAATAATAAAGTCCTATTCCTTTCCCTCTTCCCATGTGCCCCATTACTAACAAATAATGAGATTTTAATACTTTAATTAATAACTTCTGGTAAGTCATTTAACATAACATTAAATAGCATGAAGAGCTAATTAAGCTTCTCAGTGAAATTCCACTCTGGCAGATTCCACTCTAACCTGTTCATACAAAAGTCACACAGATTCTTAAGGAATAGCTAAACATATTAAACATCTTCCCTTAAACAGCAGTCTTGTTCTGGTGTGGTTTTTGTTTTCTGTTTTCATCAGCAATGCTGCAGTCATAAATAAAGCTCAATGAGCTCAAGAGAAAGCAACTGCTGAGAAAATTAACTTTTACGGAATGAAAATACAACTCAAGACTTTATTTTAAAATGTCTCAACTTCAGCTTCAATTTTCTTTCACCGGGAAGTGAAATTTAGCAGCATCCTATGATGCTGAATTTAAAATAAGCTCAATCTTTGAGGAAGTTTGAGAGCCAGAATCTCACAGCTTCAGGTTTATTAAGGTGCTTCATTATCTCCTTTTGTCTTGACCCGATTTCTATTTTTTTTTTCTAGATTCAAAACCAACATGCTCTGAAGGGAATCCTGTGCAATTCTTCCTATTACCATACCAAAGCAATTCTTCCTGCTTCATGGCTTACACTAATCTTTTAAGTACTTGGAGTTGAGGAGGAAATACTCCTCAGGGCTGCTGCTGTCAGAACTACTGAATGTAGGTATCATTTTCTCCCTTTCTCTGAAATAATGTCACCTTGGTCACTCTGAAGACAAGACTCCATGAGGAGCAATCACCGTATTCTCTAGAGCTCCTTATATGTCTTGAGGACAAGAATAAGAAAATAATTCCTTCTTTAATTAATTGAATTCCATCTGAATGTTCCAGTTAGTGGGAGAAACTTTAATTTATCAGGTCTGGAAACTGAAAAAATTATGGCAACTGTAAGGGTTTCCCACTTCAGCCACATTCTGTTTTTTCTGTAAGGACTTTATTTCGATGGGAATTAGTCCAGTCTCTAACAGGTTCATTTCTTTAACATCAGCATTAAAGAGTGTGCCTGAACAAGATATACAGCTCCAATAGCATCTTCCTAATTAGGGCTATCAAGCATTTTTAGTAAGATATCTGTCTTGGTTGCAAAGTTCACACTTGGCTACTTCAAAGATATTTGTCTTAGTCAGTTCTTGAGCCAACACACAAGTAAATTTTGCCCAGTTCTTAACAATGTTCAAGATGTATAGGCTGGAATGCATCTGATCAAATTTAGGCACTGAAAATTGAATTAATCACTTTATTTCATCCATCTACATTTACCATGGTCTCACTTCCTTCTCGATGAAGATCTCACCAGTAGAGGTTTAAACAGTTCATAATAAGGGAGACTTTACTGAGGCCTTTTAGTACTTAGAGATGGCCTATAAGAAGGATGAGGACAAACAATTTAACAGAGTCTCTTGCAACTGGACAAGGGGTGAAGCCTTCTACCTGAAGAAGCGTTGATTTAAATTAGATATAAGGAAGAAGTTTTTTTGCAGTGAGTATGGTCAGGCCCTGACACAGGTTGCCCAGAGAAGCTGTGGCTGCCCCTGAGTCCCTGGAAGTGTCCAAAGCCAGGTTGGATGGGGCTTGGAGAGACCTAGTTTAGTGGAAGGTGTCACTGCCCATGGCAGGGGATTGGAACAAGATGATCCAACCCTCCCAACCCAAACCATTCCACAAGTCTGTGATCTGAGAAGGCATCTACTTCAAGGTGATTTGGATCATACCCTCTGTTCTGCTGGCTATGAAATGAGCTATAAGTAGTTGTCTAGAGCTGTTTAATCAGATGGACGTCCCTGCTTCTTTACATGTATCAGACCAGGTATAGCTCTCATAGCCAATGGAGAGAAAGAGGAGCTTTGAAATGCTTTCATCAAATCCCAAAGAAAACATTTACAGTAGGTCAGATGGATCAGGCTTTGCAATGTTTTGCTTGGCCAGCTGAAAAGGAGCTGGACAAAACTAGTTCAATTACAGCTCTAGATGTCTAAAGGCAAAAGAAATGAGGGAGCAATGCTCCCTCTGCTTCTGGGGGAGCCCAAAAATACCCTCTTCTTTCTGCATTGGAGTATGAAAGACAGCTTGCTAAAGTACAAATCAGTACTTTTTAAGTTGAAAAGTGATACTTGTTTTTCTTTCCTCTAGCATCTCTATGACTAAGTATGTACCTATAGATATGAAATATACAGCAATTTATAGGGCAGTAATACTCTGTGATTGCTCACTTTCAGTTCAAGATCATTTTGCTCGTACTCATGACTGCAAAGAAGATGCTGCAGTAGTTACTCAGACCAGCTAAACAACACAATTAAATGTAAAAAACATCCACTGCCTTTGCAGTAACTCCTTCAACATCCAGGGAACTTCTTGTTTTGTTCAGAACATCCACCAGCATTCAAGTGGAGTCAACCAGACTAGCATCATAGTCAATATAAAAACACACATCACTCTCCCTCTCATACAGCTGTCAGCATTATTAGCATAAGGAAATAGTAATACTGATATATAGAAATTCTCACACAGAGCAGTGTGGGACACTCACTGTTACTGGTTACAAACCATTTCACCTGCTCTTTGCACAAGTGGGTTTGGGGACATTCACCCACAGTATTTGAAATAGGTATTCATAACTTCTCTGCTCTGCAAGAATGGTGAATACATCTGAATAAGAGGTGGGACTTGAGTTTTTCCTTTGAATATGCTGTGCAGAAGCAAATGGGAGCTGCTTTGCAAACTCTCATCATGCCTGTGTATTAGGACAAGGGTCTGGGGGTGACCTTCTGTGACCCCACGATAAGAAGCAGATTGCTGCACTATTTCTGGAAGGGATATATATATATCTGTATGTGGTTATTATATATATACATGAATGCGGTTAAAAATGAGGAGTTTTGCACCTGTAAATTCCAATTCCAACCCTGGAAAAATTTGAATTATCTCTTTTCATGGTTTTGCTCTCCTCCCCTATTTTTCAAAAAACATAACTAGGAGAAAAGGGAAATGAAACTACTATTTCTACTTTAAAAAAAGTTGGATGATACATAGCTTTGTTACATAGGAGTTTGAAAAAGCAGATAGTTTAAGGTCTATTTTTGGTCTTAAAATCTGTTGTTTTCTGGTTCTGTCAGAACTGTAAATGAAAACTTGGATTCATTCTCACATTTTCTTGACTATTCAATTAACGCAGAATCTATTTTTTTTTTCCTACATGGCATACTAAATCTCTTACATTTGGCTATTATTCTTTGTTACCACTACAATGTTATTTAATAATACTGACAGAATTACTATGCAATCAAAAGATGCTATGAAAGCAGCCAGGCCTGAGACCTTTATTTTCCTCTAATCCTCGTATTTCTGATATATCCAACTGCACTTTATGACATCAAAAATCTGAAGTCTGCAAAGTCTCTTGTCACAACCCTTAAAAAAATAACTTCATAGTAGAGCTCAGAAAAGGGGAGGAGGAAGCACAGCCAGAGAGTGGCAGGAACACTGACCTTGGGAAAAGATATATCAGTTTGATTGAAAACAGGCTCGGAAATTCTCCGTGGACAGCTCCTCTCCCTCACCCCCAACCCCCCTCCCCCTTTTTTTTTTTTTTCCTTTGGTGTATGTGATCAAATGAGTTGAGCACAGAAGAGAAAACTAAAATAGAAAAAGGCCTTTGCCCTTCCCATGGGGTGAGTCCCCAAATGTGTGGCACTCTTGACAGCCAAACATCTATGCTCAATGGTACTTGTCATCACCGACCCTTAGAATTAGCTGGAAACATATCTCCCTGTTTTGACTTGAGCCTGATTGATCCCTCCACCCTTGCAAAGGCTGTGCTCCACTTCCTGGCACCACCAGACAGGTTGCAAATCATTACCACGGTAATTAGCCACCAGGTTCCCGGATATTAAGTGTGCTGTGGAGGAGGAGTCAGATACAAAGGGACAGAGGGAGTGCAAGGGGCAAGAAGAACAAAGGTGAGACCAAAAGGGCTTGGAGCAGAATATGTCTGAGGGGAGACCTCATCTGCAGCTTCCTCTTGAGGGAAAGAGGAGGGGCAGGCACTGATCTCTTCTCTCTGGTGACCAGTGACAGGACCTAAGGGAACACCATGTAGCTGTGTCAGGGGAAGTTTAGGCTGGATATTAGGAAAAGCTTTTTCACCCAGAGGGTGGTTGGGTACTGGAGCAAGTTACCCAGGAAAGTGGTCATAGTCCAAAGCTTGCCAGAGTTCAAGAAGCATTTGGACAATGCTCTCAGGCGCATGATGTGATACCTGGGGTTGTCCTGTGCAGGTCCATGTGCTGGACTCAATGATCCTTGTGGGTCCTTTTCAGCACAGGATATTCTGTGCTGATAGGACTGCAATCTGTTGCTGAATGAGTGCTAAATTTAACCTCACAGTATTATTACGACATGTTTGTTTAGATTCTGCCCGTTACCTAAATGCACAGAGGAAAAGCTTTCTTTGTGTCCTGCTCTGCGCTGGTGCAGCCTCACCTTGAATACTGTGTGCAATATACACAATATGAGAGAGATAATAAACTACTGGGGAGTGTCCAAAAGAGGGCAATGGAGATGGTGAAGGGCCTTGATTTGAAGCCGTGTGAGGAGCGGCTGAGGGCACTTGATGTGTTCAGCTGGAGAAGAGGAGACTCAGGGGACACTTCATTGTTGTTACAACTTCCTTGGGAGGGACAGAGGAGGGACAGGCACTTAGCTCTGCTCTGTGGGGACCAGGGACAGGACCCAAGGAAATTGCCTGAAGTTGTGTCAGGGGAGGTTTAGGTTGGATATCAGGGAAAGGTTCTTCCCCCAGAGGGTGGGTGGGCACTGAACAGGCTCCCCAGGGCAGTGGTCACAGCACCAAGGATGACAGGGGCAAAGAAGAAGCATTTGGATGATGCTCTCAGGCACACAGTGTGACTCTTGGGAATGGTCCTTTGCAGGGTTAAAGGTTGGACTCAGTGGTCCTTGTGAGTCCCTTCCAACTCAGAATGATCTCTGCAGCAAAAGACAAGAGAGACTCCCTGCTCAGACTTGGGAAAATCATGTTCCATCCCTCAGTGGTTTTTACTTCATAACCATTACAGGATCAGAACATGTCAATAGTGGCTGGCTTTCTCCTCTAATCACCATGCCACCAGTCTACTCACCCTGCCCTACATAATAAAGAGCAATTTGTTTGACAGTCCCTCCACCCTTCTTCTGCTGCCTGCCACCAGCCCAGGGAAGCTCCTCTATTCCTTATTGTCATTTACCTGGATGCTCCACAAGCAAGAGTTCTTCAGGTTCCAGAAAGACTGAAAAACCCTTTATATGGGTTAGCTGTTGGACTTGGAGGGTTTTCCCAACCTAAATGATTCTGTGATTCTACACCCCATCTTCTCTTTTTCTTATCTAAAGAAAACTAGAAGGGACCAGACTGGAAACTAAAAGACAAGTCAAGTCTTCCTCAGCAAGCAGGAGGAAAATCCTTATGTAAAGGAGGGATAATTAATAATTAGAAGGAGATTTTAGCTTAAGGATAGACTCTTGTTCCGTCTTCTTGTCACCAGGAACAAAGGACTCTATTTTAAGAAAGAGCCAAGAGTTTTCAGTGTCTATTTACACTACTGATCTGCATCACTGAGCTCTCGAACCAGCAATAGCTCTTTAAACCCCTCTCCCAGCTGTTTCCCCATGCCATCAATGGCTAAAAAACAGCCCTCTCTCCCCCTCACCACCTCAAACACCAAAGCTGCTTTCAGGGGGATTTTTAACCTCTTCTTTCAAGGTAGCATCACATCTGCAGTGGAAGACAAAAACCAGAGTCACACAGACCTGCTTGTGCGTTTACAGCATGGCCTCAGAGATTCCTGAAACATTGTTATTGCCATATTTCACAGCACTTTGTATCACCCTGACCGAGAAGCTCAGATATTCACCTTTGACCCAGGCCTGATAAGAGGCATAGACAGCATTCCTCTGATAGCTAAGGTAGAAGAGTTATGATGGTGCACTGAGAGCAAAAGAAGGGGTGGCCCCACTGTGATTTAGGATTTGTAAGCCCCTTATGATGAGTAGAATTCACAGTGAAAGATGTTTTACCATCAGGAGCTAAATCTTCCTGACAGTGCCAGCTTTGTGCAGCAGTGGAATGGGTTTCCTCAAGAATAAACCTAGCAGGATGTGTCCCCTTGGGATCCTGGGGAGCAAAATCAATGGCTAGCACAAGAGCTCTTAATTTACACACCAGGCAAGGGGCAGCAGCTGGAAGAAGAAAGATGATCTAAGCATTGAGTTGCCTTTGTTTAACTGAAAAATATGGTGTGCCCCTGATCCAGTTGAATTAGGGCAATGTTTTTGGTTGGGATTCTTCATCCACACCAGCGGAGTAGGCTGACACACTGAAGACTAATTTTAAATAGTGGAAGGGAGGGTCATACAAGAGTAAACAAAAGGTAATTAAAATTGTATTTCACAAGGTAGAGTAGTGGTGTGCTTCTAGGAGCCATGCCTCTATATACAAGCATCTGTATTGTACCCACTCTTACCAAGATGCAGAAAACTTTCCTTATCCCTTCAAGAGTCACAAACCTTTCAAAGCCCTTGAGAAAACTCCATCAGCCTTCTTAATATCCTTTATTAAGAAGGTATTTTATATATTTCTAAGGTATTATTGAATACCCTAGAAACAGTGGGGTATTCAAATACCTGTGCCTCAGTTTCCCATTCTACACAAAAATTTTTTGTTTGAGATTAGAATCATGGCTTCTGGGACAAGGACAGAGCAGTGGGTGTTACACACCTTGACTTGAGCAAAGATTTTGACACAGTCTCCCAGAATATACCCATAACCAAGTTGCCAAGTTATAAACTGAATAAACATTCTACGATGTGTGGAAAATTAGCTGGATAGTAGAGATAAACTGTATTACCAGGCTTTTAGTGTGGTAGTCTGTGATAAAAAGTCCAACCTGTAGCCAGCATTCAGAGACAGGGATTGCTACTTGGGACAATATTCTACAAGCTCTTTATTGACGGCCTGGAAAAGGAGATGGGGAACCTTCTCACCCAGTCGGTGGATGACACTGAGCTGTACTGAGAGACTGATATTCTGGAAGGAAAAATATTTGTTCTGAGGGACTTCAACAGGCTGGAGAATCTGGTTGGAATAAACTTTCCAAAGCTGAGCCCAGTATCTGCGATAAGCTGACCTCATGCAACAGGGCTGAGTGACCTTTTACATGGTCACATAGTGGAAAATGGGGAATGCTTTTAAACTAAAACAGGAGAGATAGATTAGATGGTAGGAAGAAATCTGTCCCTATCAGGGTAGTTGAGGTCCTGGCACAGGTTGCCCAGAGAAGCAGTGGCAGCCCCATCCCTGGAAGTGTTCAAGGCAGGGTTGTACGGAACAACCTGGGATAGTGGAAAGTGTCCCTGCCCATGGCAAGGGGTAGAATGAGATGAGCTTTAAGGTCTCTTCCAATCTAAGCCTTCCTACAATTCCACGAGGTACGTGTTCCTCAGCAGTCCCTTCCAACCTGAATTATTCAGTGATCCAAACCACAAGTGACCTTCCAACCAGTAAGAAAAAACGTGGCCAGGAGTGGACAACCTCTTCCCCCATCCAGATGGCTGGATCTCATTTTACCAACTCAGCTCCCTGAATGGCTTCTGCTCTTTCAGAACACACAAGAATAATTATCTCCTCTGTACCACACAGCTAAAAGTAATAACAATTAAAGAGGATAAAGGGCTTTGAGTCCCAGGCAGGGTTTTCTCCGTGAGCACAATGTATAGCGTGTTATGAACCCCTGTGTTTTATCAGGAAACAGATTGTATCTGTGCAGTGATTATTGTAACTGATGGGTGGTAATACCTAGTTCACTGGGATTTAACCATATTGTGTGTGTAATTACATCTGTGACAATTTCCTGTCACAAGTGTAAGCCTTGCTGCCTTCAAAATGTGTGTGCCACGCTGGATGTCATGAATGGTTACAGCTGGTGGGCTGACACCTGAGTTTTCTGTGGTTTGTGCAGCAAGCCTTTCTTTAGAAAATACATATATTACATACATAATATAAAATGCAATATTTCTGAGTGCAGCACCTTTCCCCAGCTCAGTGCCCAAAGCCTCAACCCAGCCTTGTTGTTTCAGCCGCACTCACAGTCCCTGAAGGCGTGGTGTGTGCTATCAGTGTGGTGTCTGTTTTCTACACAACTTGAGCTCCACTTTTATCTTTCCAGTTGCCACGGGCCACAGCCTGGTTTAAACCCTTCAGATAGGTCATGCACTGGATAATAAACCCGTTCTTGCAGAAGAGCTGAGTCTCAATGTGCAAAGTCAGGCTGCAGCAAAACCAGGAGCCCAAGGGCATCCTCCCCCTCATTCTGTATTTCACTTTTACCTATAGAAGGTAAGAATGTAACATATGTAAACTATTACCATTACCTTCCACTTAAAAAAGGTATATATTTTTGACTACCTAAAAAAAAAATTTTTTTTTAAGTTGTCAAAAATTTTTAACTTCTTGAAATGAAAAATATTTACCTGACAGCAACAACTTCCACTGATGCCTTTAGACTTAGCCTGCTCAAAATCTTTGGAATTTTCCACCTCTAAAATATTTTATTCTTTTTATTATGAAATTGTATTTTCCAGGGGACAACACTTGGTTAAGGAATTGACTGAGAGCAGAAAAAAGCAGGTAGCAAGGAAATGACCATAAAAAGGGTGAAACCATAAAGAATTTTTGTAGGAATGGAGGCTTTTTCTGCACACCTTAGACCTATCAACTTAGGTAGACTCTGGCAGATATATATGCCTTCCTCTTTTTTTTTTCTCTTTTCATCTTGTTTTCTATTCTTTGTTTTTTGGTTTGTTTTTTTTCTTATTTCTATTTTTTTTTCTGTTTGGTCAGTCGGTTTGGTTTTTTGTTTGTTTGTTTTTAATAGCAGTCCACAATCTGAGTTTCAGATGTGCAGTGGTTTCCTGGTCCTGACTCAGAAGATCAGGTTCACTTCTCATACTTGCACAAACCTGGCTGTGTGTTTGTGCAGCTGGGGACTGCTGCCCTCCCTGGCTCTGCACCACCATCCCCTCCTCACTGACATCAGCAGCTCCTTCCATTGCCTCCTCTGGGAGGTAAAGGTGTCCTTTGGTTCACCCAGAGGCAAAGCTTCTTACATTCAGACGTCCAGACAAATAGCTCACCAGCTCATGTAAATGTGTTTGTCTATTCAAGGCAGACTGGTCATTCCTCAGTAGGAAGGCAGAATTTTATTCACTGGTTCTCTAATTACCAGAAAATTGTTGTTTCTTTATTAAAGCATTATCTTTTACTGATCTTATTTCATAAATAATCATGTAATTCAAGTATAAAGATGAACCTGAGCCATAGACCTCAGCTACCAGAGAAGATCTGAATCCCATAATCTGTTAAATCTGATGTTTTCAGATTCTGCTTTTGTAATTCAAGCCACAACAGATCCAAGTCCAGCACTGTATATTAATCTGCACTTCTTCTGAGGTCACAACAGAGATTCTTATAATCTAATAACTAATTCTAAAACCTGGAACAGGATAGGTGCTGGTTTTAGGTATGAAGTGGTCCTTGAATGACAGTTCACTTTCTAAAATGCCAGTGGCTTTAGGAAAACACTTGATGCAAAATACTAAATGTAAAATTTATTTAAAAACATAGAATATATTGCAAGACAATAAATTAAGGTTCTCCATCTAGAGCTGCCCACATATTGAGGCTGGTTCTAACCCCCACTGAAAACAGTAATACTCCCTTCCCATTTGCCCAGATTCACCTTTAAAAAGTAATAGAGGTTTTACTGAAAACAAATTTATTAAAAAAAAAAAAAAAAAAAAAAAAAAAAAAAAAAAAAAAAAAAAAAAAAAAAAAAAAAAAAAAAAAAAAAAAGAAAAAACAAACCCCTGACTGATTTCCTTACCAGATTGCCAGGAGGAGAACTAACCTCATCAGCTGCAGATATAGAACAGCCATCTGGTGTCAATGGCATTGCTGCAACAGTGCTTTGGGGTAAAGTACATTTCCATACCAATCTAGGAGTCATATTTACCCTCTCAACCTGTAAGCTGTACTCAAAATGTTCATATGGAAAAGCCACCTTTAAGCTTCCCTCAAAATATAGCTGTAAAAATGCTCTGCGTTGGTAGCCTACACTTATCTTCAGGACTAGAACAAGAAAATATAAATATATATAAATGTATACACATGTATGTGTTTGTGTGCATGCTTAAATGCCTATAGGTGTAGGTATTTATGTATATATAGCTGTGTGTGTGCATAGCTGACAAAACAATGAAAAACAAAGACTGAAAAACATAGACAAACTTCACTAACCTTTGTTGGAAGTAGTGGTAGGAGTTTCTGTTATTATTATGATTTTGGGGTGGTTTTATTCATGACTGTTTAGGGGGAAAAAAAAAGGAAAAACAGTATAACAGTCGATTAAAACCACATTTAATCAGCTTTAAGCAAGATATGTCTTGAACTGAAAAATTAAATTAAAATAACTCAAAATTACCTATGTCAGTTCCCTGCTCACCTACATTAAATTACTTGTAAACCGAAGAACTTGCAAGATCACAGCTTTATAGCAAATAAAGCTGACTGGAGCCTGGAGAAATTGTCCTGCCCTGTGTTCCTCAGGTTACAGTATATGGACTGCTGAGTGTCTGGAAGGTGTCAGAATGGGCCCTGTGAATTGACTGCTAAAATCCTTGTAAGATCACACAGGAGCACAGTCCCAGGAAAGCAGGGCAGGGGGGAAACACAAAACAGGAACCAAACTAATACAAACAAAACCCTCCCACAAAGAAAATAAAAATAAGCATACACAAAAAAACCCCAAGCAAACAAACAAAGAAATCCTATGAGAGCCCAAAATGCAAAGAAACAAACAGTAATTTAATTAAAAAAAAATTTAAAAAAAAAATAAAAAAAGAGAGAGAGAAATAAATGCCTTCTTCCTAAATAAATGCCTTCTTCCTAAAATGTTTGTGGCATAATGTCTGTTTCAGTAATGCTGTAAAATATTATCCTTGGATGTACATTCTTTTTTTTTTTTCTTTTATTTTCTTTAATCTTAGTAATAAATTACACAGAGTACTTGATCTGGATTTTTGAAGTCTGGGAAATACTGATCTATCCTGTCCTCAGACCAACTTCTCTAATTATGAGACCCCACTTAGATCCACTCTTTCTCCCCACCATTCATGACCCCAGAATGCTTCTGGTCTTTCCTTCTACTACTACTTTTCAGAATATCCTCAAAATAAATTTTCATCTCTCTTTTGTGACCCTTGCCTCCAAAACTATACCATCTTGGGAAAAGAAAAAAATATTGACTGGTTGGGGTTTTTTTTTCACCATCATAGTACTTTACCCTTTATAAATTCGAGGAAGCGTGAAAATTATGATCCTTCACTGGGAAGCTTCAAAATAGCTGTAACCATGTAATTATTACCGTGAATGAAATGGAAACTACCAAATACAGCAAATGATTTGTGATACAGGATAAGTGCTTCCTGCTTTTCTCCCAAGCTCAGTACCCATGTAGAAGGGAGATACTGTAGCTGCAGGCATGAAAGCTACCCAAAATAAATTCTAAGAGTGGTATGCAATGGGAAACATATTCTCTTTTCATTTTTGCTGTCTCCCAAAATGCCTTTCGAAGAGGAGATGTGATTCTAAAATAATGATTTTTCCGGCAAAACCATGTTTTAAATAAATTATTAGATGCCAGTGAGGAAACATCTCTTCACAGCTAGTAAATCAATGTCCTTTTGATTCAGGCTTCATTGAGGAAGGTCATGCAATGTTAAGGAACAGTAACTATGAGTATCTAATAAAAGTCACTGGTGTCTTGTTGGTTGACTTGGCAGCTGTGGAAACACAGTGACCTTGCAGCAGAAAAGGTGAGAGCATGAAGTTGCAGCCCCACAAAGACTCAGCCATAGGTAGGTTTTCTCACATGAATGTTTCATTGTTGACTCAGCAGCGTTACTCACAGGGGCAACATTATTCATGTGCTTAATGGCTGGAGAATCACATTTTCGTGCGCTCGCTCACCCCTCTAACCAGCAGCTTGCTCCTTGGCCTGCAAAGCCTCTACCATTCTTTTGTTCTGATTTCCAAATGACAAAAAAAAAAAAAAAATAGTAGTATTAACTGGAAAAACTCCAGACACAACAGCCAAATTTAAAAGGACAATTGACTACCAACTGTGAGCATGTTTTAGAGTGTAAATACCTAACTAACCTTGATGTGAAGTCTGAAATTATCCCGTGGAAAGCCAGTGGGCTCCCTAAGTGCCTGGCAGGCTGCAAGCTGTGAATAGATGGACTACACTCATGGATGTGTCTATGCTGCTGCTTTCTCTGCATCAGGAGTGCTGGGTAATTTGATGAGTTTAATGGCATCCTCTTAGACGGCATCAGCACTGAGAAGTGTTTGGAAAACCGTCACAACCTGGAGGCCAGTGCTCCCTACCAAGGGAAGCTGGCTGCAATGGGATCTGCCTCAGTCAGTCTGTAAGAAGTTCCATCAAAAAAGGTGGTGAAATTATTGGGAAAATTCATGCTGATTTCCTTGGACTTTGGAGCAGGCTGTTAAAAACGCCTTGGGGCTCAGAACAAGGCTGTCAAGTGATATACTTCCAGCGGGTGCCATTAAAGCAGAGCAAATGCTGCTTGTTACCAAGAGCAGACACAAATCTTCCCATTGAATTTAACAGGCTTCAGATCAAAACCTTTCCACAGTGTTTTCCATTTCAGTTACAGTGAAATGGAATACAGTCCTGTCCTGAGAGGTATGGAGCACCTATTTCTTCCCACCAATACAGATAAGACAGTGAAGCTTTGTTCCCCTCCTTCCTCTCAATAGGAAAAGTATGTGGAACAGTGGGAAAACCTTATTAGAGAGCACTTCTCCCACTATAAAGTGGTGTAATAATTCTCTTGGCTTCCATAAACTGAATGAAAGTTTGCACCAGACAAGCTCTACTATTTAAGTCTACCTAACTGAAACAGCTCCTGCATCAAAAAGAAAAAAAAAATTACACCACCTCATAATGAATATGTTCAAACCAAATTTCTCTGATGATGAGTATATTTGTGTAAACCTTCCTCCATTTTCCACACAGATATGTACTTAGTGTAAGCTATCCTTTTCTCCATGATATCTTGTGCACAGAAAATGCAAAGCTCAGGCATTAACAATAATCATAAAAACACCAAACCCAACAATAATAATAATTATGGTACTGATTTGACATAATAGCAGCAATAACCGCCCTTGAAACCCTGTGAGTGTAAAAGTCCTGTTTGTTTTATGAGCCTGCACACAGTACTAGTCTTAAAAATAAGAAATGTTCTTTCCAGCTCAGATTTCATAGAAAAAAAAATTACATCTTTAATTGAGATTTATGGCATTCAATAGGACTCAGCAAGGATAGAAAAACTGCTTCAGAGTGTAAAAAAATAACAGTTAAAAATGGGGAAATGTGATTAAGTGTCTTTAATTCCTACTGCCTCCTTTACGGGGTTTCCGATGGCCTCAGGCAGAAATAGGCACTTATTGTCTTTAAAACAGCATTATTCTTGGCATAAAATGTTTATGGATCAAGATGAAACTCGTTTTGAGAAATAATAACACTGGCATGAGTTGAAAGGACCTTGCCTTTGGAGGAGAAAAAAATTAAACATATATTTAGTTTAATGGAAAAATGTACTTAAAGGGAAACACTTTAAAAAAAAAAAAAAAAGAGAGGGAGTTTCATGGCGAAAAATATGATTTAAACATATAATACTTATGAGACTAGGGTGATTTGCATCTCAATAATGTGAAGTTAAATTTAAATCTCAGTTCAACCTTAAAATGGAGATAATGATGACCCTTAAAGGAGAATGAGGCTTTGCAAGGAGCACTATTAACTATTTCTAGGCAACTGTGTTGCCTTGGGCGATGAAAAACTGGGAAAGGTAGAATCTTTTTAGGACTCACACTCCTAAGCACTTGGCATATATTTCTGCATATTTAACCACAGGAAGCAGTAACTACTGATAGTCAAACCTTGGTCAGAGTCTTTGCAATCACAGTCTTGATGGCACTGCAAGTCGCAGCCAAAAACAGTCTGAAACACATGGTCTTAAATACATGACACCCTCATTAAACCTGCCCCATATCCCAGATCCATGAGCTAATTTGAGGCAGAGACCTGTGTGATCTCAGTTGGTTCTGCTGCCAGGAGGAGAAAATCACATGAACCTGCATACTATCACCTTTGTCAAAGTTTGTAGCTGGTCAGGGTTTTATAAGTTGGGCTTCCAGCCCAGCTTTGTCTCCTGTGAGAGGGAGAGAACAACAAGAACTAGTATTCTTGCTGGACCCTTGATCCTGCAGCACAAAGTACCACGAGGAATGGCCTCCACTCGAGTATGATTGCTCACACAGCTGCGTGCTCAGAGATCCGAACCTAAAACCTGGATTAAAATACAAACAACTACAAACAGAAAACATGGTTCAACTTAATTGAACCAGGAGGACTGATGAGGTCCTGACAAATTCGTTTTGGTCCTGCTAAACCTTTGAAATGCAAGTGGTGTTGAGGTATCCTCTAACATCCTACCTTGCTTCAGCAGCATGGTTAGACCCCTTCAGCTCAGGATCTGTTAATGGGGTAAGATGGCAACCTCCTTGTGATTGGTTTTGGGTATTGGGTTATTGCTGTAATAGAGATGGAGCCTGAGGGAAATGCAGAAAAATAAAATATCAGCAAGCAGCATATTTTTTTCCCATCTGGAAAAAGTGTGTTCCATTAAAAAGTGTTTCATGCAAGTAGTTAACATCTAACTTCATTGAAATGACACCATAAGATCCTAAGGAATAGACTAAAATCTTTTATTGCCTCTTTTCCTAACCAATAAAGGTGAAATACACTGGATGCTCAATTACTTGCCCCAGGAAAGAGAGGCAGCCTGAATACTACTTTCTAGCTTAAGAATGAGATCCGAAAGACAGAAATCATATTCCCTGTGCAAACATCATGCCAAAGCCTTCAAAACCTCAGCTGAGACCTCAGCAAGGTTTCCAGGTCTCAAATTACCAAGATCCCAGCACTATTCACCACTACCTTGTCAGGGCTTTCCAAGATGGACTTGTTGAACGTGTTTCACCAAAGGGACAGTTGGTACTGAACCTCACACAAAAGTTGAGGGGAAGGGAGGGTTTGAAACTTCAGGTGACCTTCAATTTGAAGCTGCACAGATAGAGAGAAAAAATATTAATTTATAAAAAATATATTAAAATAAATTAAAAAAAATTCTTTTGCATGGAAACAATAGCCATTTAGACCAGTCACTGGGAAGGAGCAAAGATACCCATCTCAAAACAGTATTAGTATTTTGCACAAAGTACTATTATTTTTTGGTTTTATGGATTTTAAATTAAAGTTTCAACAGCGACCAGCTTCATAATAAATAACAGTTCTGACAGGTACAACAATAAAAAAATGTAAGTTGTGCTTAGTAGGTACAACTCATATGAAGGATGATACACACAAGAACCATTTAAACCTCCACACCAGTATCAGTGAATATTGATTTATTATTACCTTTTATGGACAAGTAGGTCAAAGTTTTACTTAACTTTCCATCTTCTCTATCTAAGTGTCCAAATACTGACCTTAGTCTGAGTTGCAAAAATACCAAATTTTCATATAATCTCTGAGAGGCTGCGCTGTTCAGCATCTAACCCTTAACGAGATGATTATCAAATATTTCATATTTACCAAGAGGCACTTATTTCCAGGGAATAAAGGTATGGAGAAGAAAGTAGGGGGTGGCACAAATTTTCTTTAGTTCTGTAACATCAGCCCCATTCTCATACAAAGGGTAGATTGGATCTTGAATGTTGCACGATGAAGTCCAATTTCAGAAACAGATTTGCGAATTCCAGAACTTCAGCATTTTGTCTTTCAATAACACAACCGAAAAAAAAGCACTTCAGACACTGATCCAAGGGCCCTGTGGGCCTCGGCACTGGAAGATTAAATTAAGCTGTTTCATATCACAGAATGGTTTGGGTTGGAAGGGGCCTTAAATATTATCTGGTTCCAATGCCCTGCCATGTTCACCTTCCACTATCCCAGGTTGCTCCAAGGCCCATTGGACCTGGCCTTGGATACTCCAGCTTCTCTGGGAAACCTGTGCCAGGGCCTCACCACCCTCACAGTAAAGAGTTTCTTCCAAATATTCAATCTAAACCTACTCTCAGTTATCCCATTCAGTTATCCCAGTTAAATATCCCATTCAGTTTTTCCTGTCGTGTTTTATTCCTGCTTTTCCCTCTCTCTGCTTATGACTTAGAAATGTTTAGAGACTCTTTTAACCGGTCAATCTACGGAGCATGAGGGAGCCTTAAAAATAACCCCAAGCAAAAACCCAACCCAAACCAAAGAAAAACCAAAACAAAAACCACAAGCCCAGCAGCACAAGATCACTGCTCTGAGCTAAAAATACAAGGGGACTACAAAACAGTCCAGTTCCTGTGCCTTCTGTAATCACACATCTGAGGCAGATCACCAGCATTTTAAGGAGTGGGTGATGCTTCCAGCCCCTCAGTTGAGCATTGTAGCATTAACTGACAGCTTGTGGGAATCAAGGCATTTTCCTTAGATAGGTAAAAATAAAAGTCATGTAATAGTTACAAATTCTGCACTCCAGGGAAAGTGGGCGACATTAGTGCAGGATAATCATATGGCTGAGGTTACGGGATATGGATCTTCCCCTCTAGGCCATAAAACTCCCAGTAGCCTCTTTCCTGCGGGGCAAAAGCAGAGTCTGGAACCCAGGTGGGTGGTAATTTGCTAACTGTAACAAAAAAATAAAGGATTATGGTCACTTTGAAGTATCTGCTCTGCCACCCCCCCCTACTTTGTAGAATCGTCGAATAGTTTAGGTAGAAAGGGATCCTAAAGACCATCAAATTCCAGCCCCTGCCATGGGCAGGGACACCTTCCGCTATCCTAGGTTGCTCCAAGACCTGTCCAACCTGGTCTTGGACAATTCCAGGCCTGGGTAGTCATGGTTTCTCTGGGCAACCTGTGCCAGGCCCTCACCACACTCGTGGGGAGGAATTTTTTTTCCTAATATCTAATCAAAACTTAAATTTCTCCATTTGGAATACATTCCCCCTTGTCCTGTCACTGGTCTTGTAAATAGTTTCTGTGCATCTTTCTTGTTGGATCCCTTCAGGTACTGGAAGACTGCAATTAAGTCACCCTGAAGCCTTCTCTTTTCCAGGCTCAACAATCCCAATTCTCTCAATCTTTCCTTATAGGAGAGGTACTTCTGATGGGAAGGGAGGTTCAGAGAATAAAGTGTTTTAAGCAAGATTTTATTGATGGGCATTGAGAATGAAACTGGAAAGTCATTCTGGAGAAAAAGACCCATTGGAGAGGTTGGGCCAAATTTCTGCAAGTTCATGTGTTTTTGCACAAGTTCAGATAAGTACACATTTTGAAACCTATGATTTTACCCTATATAATAAAGCATTTTTGAAGCAGAACACTGATGCACATTTATTTTGTTAGGGTTTTTTAATGAATAACTTTACTGAAGCTGGCATTTAACGTCATCATTCTAATATGAATAATACAAATTTACACCACTTAGTTTTGACACAAGATCATATTTATGTGTGGAGGATATTCAGCTAAATCCATGGATGATTTATAAGTTCATGTTTGTGTGAAAAAGGAAGTTTTGAGACCTTTCCAAAATATGACTTTATTTTGGGTTCCTTTTTCTAACATATGGCTTCATCCAAACTTTGAAATACTAAGTATTTGTCATAACTACTTTCAGATTTATTTATAGTACAATTTCCTTTAAATGTACCTTTTTGAGCAACTAACACTGCATTTATCAAAAGCTACTACTTGAATTTTTTGCTTTTTTCATCTTCTTATTATATTCACTTATACTTTCTCAAAGTGATCGCCGTTCTCAATACCTTCTAGGAAGGTATAAGTCTGTTTAAGAGGAAAAACCACTCAGACTTCATGCTAAGGTCTCAACTGATGTTGTGACAAGGAGGTGCCCCAAGAAAAGCTGATGCCTTTTCCACATTTTTTTTTTCCCAAGGAATTGAAGCCAAAAGTATGTCTCATAGAGACCACCATCATTTCATGGAGGTCTCTGCTGCCAGGTTCACTCTCTGAACTTGCCTATACATGAAAAATTCTCAAAAGATTAGTGAGTGGAAGGATGTCTCAAGTCTTCCCCTAATTTTTAAATTATTGTTTAATGTCCAGAAGATATTCTACAGAATTTGTCTTTATTGAGTGACTTAAATATTCTAATGATTTTCAGTGGGTTTTTTTGCGATTAAGAAAAACAAAAATTTCTCTGCCCTTTTGACAAGGCTGACGAGTTGAATCTTTATTCTAAGAACGCCAGGGGGAAAAAAGAAAATAAGCTACCAGTGTCCAAAAAGCAATTTATTTTTCAGCCCCTTAATGGTAAAATAGCTTTCTAAAACATATGGTATATGCAAAATTGAAGAAGCTTCTTTCTTCCTAATAACTTTTTAGTATTACACTTGCAAAACACAACTGTCTTGTAGAAGATTTTTATTTATTCTCTTGCCTTTCTTGACCTTCCTATTTAATAAATCAAATCAAAACAACTCTGCTTCAAAAAGACCACTCCAGAAATAGCCTCTATTTCCTGTATCTCCTTTTTTTTTTTTTTTTTCCCCTAGCTTGCAAGATTCCCATGTGTCTTTTTTCTTTGCTTATAAAAGACAACCATGCTCCACTGGCACGCAAAAATAAAATAACAAACATACATAATTTAGGGTGATACTTACAGCTTTGTCTATTACCAGAGGATAAAAGTTGATAACTTTTCCTCTGCAACTCTTAGGGACTGGATTCTGTTTACAGGTGCAAACACCTAGAGATATATAGAGGGGGAAAAAAAGTCCATCACTTCAGAGAAACTGAAATTAAAGCATTCTAAAAACATGCTCTTAGTTAAGGAAAACTTGGATATGCATGTCACAGGTAAAAGGATTTTGTGTGTTCCACCTTCAGAACTGAAGCAGAAAACACAAATATCTCCTAACTTTGATTTTGCTTAAGTAGAAACTAAAATGGAAAAGAGGAAAATGGAAATCAAGAACTCAGTTGACCACATAAGGAGGAATAGCAAGAGGTGAGAAGGTCTTCACAGAAGCTTTTTTGAAGCTGTTTTTCCCAGAGCCCCCCTGAATATACTATCAAGAGAACTCGATTTCCCTCTGAGGGAAACTGTGCTAAGCACAGAACCCAGGGAGAGCCTGGGAGAGCAACCCCTTCTTTTCTGCAGTCACCTTCCCCACAGTTTTGTGACTTGAAGTAGGAAAGCTCTCTCTCATCCCACCCCAGCTTTGCTGCCTCTTTCAGTGCAGCCATCCATCATCTCCCTGTTCTACCACCTACTTCGCTCAAGAAAAGCAAAGGGGAATCCCTTACTGATGCCATATGGCATGAGAAATATTCTGCAGGTATTCAGGGAAATTTGTTGATGTTCAATTTCTTCCCTGAAAAGGTGTTTTTGTGTCGCAGAGGAACGAAGCAGCAGGATAGTCCCTTCTTTGTTTTTTGCACTCACTTCCATGAAGCTTTAGCCCATCGAGAAGCAAACCTGCAAGATAAAGTCACAAATACTCACTGAAGGAAAAATTACATTCATAGAGGAGGCTGTTCATAGCATACCCCCCTCTCCTGGAACTGCCTTGTTTATCTGGGACTAGATTCAAGTCTTCTGAGGCACTGAAAATCCCAGAGAGCAGCCACCAACCCACATATGTGTATATTCCTATGCATATACAGTCCTCCAAATTTACACTCTGTTGGTTAATTAATTGAGTAATGCCATCAGGAAGCAGCAAGACAACCAGGTGACTACTGTAAATAATAGACACAGTGTGTGTTTGGGAGTCTCAGCAGTGAGTGTCCTCCCCAGCCCTGTGTGAGCCATTCATTGCTTCATAGGTTGTTTTCAATAATGAACGGATGTGAGAATGTTGTGATTGGCTCACCAGCATTTCATGAACCAAAAAAGAGCAACCCACAAGCAAATAAACCATCCAGCTTAAATGATTCACTCTGATCTGTTATTTTATATGAGCAGCTTTAGGGAGCTGGGATCACACCTCTTTTGTATAAATAAATATCTTAGTACATGGCTACTTGGTTTGATTTATTTAAATAATAAGGGAAACCTGGGAGAAAATTAGATGAAATAAGGAGATAAAGGCAAATGCATTAGGTGATTTACAGTAGCCAAAATTACGCAGTTCTGCTCAGCAAACATCCATACATCCAGCGCAATATGTTTCACAAGAAGGTCACTCCCAACACCCTGTTGAAGTGTCTCTGGCAGGCTGTGCTTCTCAGCCTGGCTGTAGTGCCCCAGTAAATGATGCCTGACATTTACATAGCACCTTTCACCTCCAAATCCCAAAGCACCTGACAGACTGTTAAAACTGATTACAGGCTGTGGGCCAGGTTCTGCTCTCTGATGCACTGAGGCAGAGGGAGGGACCCTGCCTTGGTAGCCCTGGCTGCAACCTCGATTGCATTAGTGCAACTCCACTGACTTGGTCAATTGTATTAAAGGGTCATTTTGCCAGTCCATAAAATTCCACCAACAGCAATACTTTTTGATTCTGCACAGTGAGAATGCATATTTCAAACAGACCACCCACATTTGTGGTTAGATCATGGCTAGGAGCCAAAGATGATTGTACTTCTGTAAGGACTCCGAGTAAATAGAATTGATCTGCGCAGCAACAAATCCAGTCTCCAGGCTATAAAAATCACTTGGCTTATGAGCGGACTCTTACAAACATGGGTCCAGTTTAAACTCAGAAGATAAGAGTCCATAATCCTAAAAACTGACCAGAGTCACTTCTCTCATCACCACCAGCGGACATGAAGATTGTCAGGACCTGGTTCAGCTGTGTTTTCTTCATGGAGATGAAGTTGTGAGCATTACAGGACAAGAAGCAGTCCTATTGGTCTCTCTGAAAGATTTATACTGTGCAGTCTTGCACACAACCTAATCTAGTCTGCAGAAGTACAGAATATGCTTGTTATAACTTAACAGGTTGCCCAAAAGCTGCCCTTACGCTTTAGCTGCAAACACAAAGCATAAGATTGTGTCAGAGCACCTGAGAGAAACAAGCATCCATCCAGGCGAAGAAAAGTCACATCACAGGGAGTAGGATGCCAGCAGCTGTGTGAATGAGGGGAGAGTCATTTTGAATGAGTATTTGTAAACACTGATGTCTGGATTTTCCATCCTTCAACTCACTTGCAGGAGCAGTTCACCCACACTCCAGAGTGGGATCAATAGAATTTGCCCTCCTGTACTATTTTCTTACACTTAAATGACATCTGGGTGGAAAACCTGGTCTAGTGATAGGTGTCCCTGTCCATGGCAGGGGTTTGGAACTAGGTGATCTTTAAGGTCCCTTCCAATCCAAACTATTCTATGAATCTGTGATTCTATGAAAACACACCTGATTGCTTGCACAGGACAAAACATATGTCACAAGAGGGTGATGAATTAGACTTAAACCATGCTTCTAACCAGTCCAGCACAAAAAGTCCTTTTAGATAGTATTCTTCAAGGCTTGTTCTTCTTCACTGCAAGTCCTCGTCAGGATTGTATGTGAAAATACTTCCCTGTTAATCTTCAACACAGACATTAACTATTGCTAATCACCACTGCTCTGCATGTGACAGCAACTGCTGTCTTTTGTTACCCTGATCACCAAGAGTTGAACAGTCCATCTGTAACCACACTTGCTCACAACTGCTGAGCATCTTCAGACAGCTGTGGAGCTTGGGCTGAACTGGTCAGAAGTGTATTTTAATCATACTGCATGCAATTCTTTTCCTAAGATGGGAAAAAACAAACAAACAAGCAAGCCAACCACACACACACAAAAAAAAAAAAAAAGAAAAACAAAACCAAACAAACAAACAAAAAACCCACACCAGTTTAAATAATGATAAAAAAATAAAATAAAATAAAATAAAATAAAATAAAAATAATAAATAAATAAATTAGAAATAAAAAATAAAATAAGAAATAAAAATAAAAAATAAAAATAAAAAATAAAAAAATAAAAATAAAAAAAATAAAAAAAAAAATAAAAAAAAAGACCAAGGGATCAACTCCAAATGGCAAAAGAACTTTAGCAGGTAAGACCAGATGGTGCTTAAGTCTCTTTACATTGTTGCCTATTTACCCTCAGATGCTGCCACTTAATAACATTGATGGAGGAATAGGTAACAGAAGCAAGTTATTAATTAGTACGTCAAAGGCCATTCCCACTTCATTGTTTTCATTTACCTGAGACAAGACCAAATCAAATAAGAGCTCCTAGAAGGAGACTTCCAAGGGAAGCTACTAATCACAATTCCTGTGCTTGGTATTCACACAGTGCTCTTTTAAGCTAGGGGAAAAAAAACCTGTTTGAACATATTGGAACAAGCCAAGCAATCTAATGTAAAAACAGGGGCTCCTGGCTCGCTTTCCTGGGAGCTTTTACTCTTTGAATCAGAAAGACCTTATTGATTCTAGAGTCCCACAACTCTGGCAAGTGAAACAAAACAGATGTCGCCAGAATCTTATCTATTATATTTGACAAAGGGGAAAGTTAGCCCAGTTTCATGTGAACATGTACTCAGGAATAAATTGGTTCATAGCAGATGCAACAGACAGTATCCTCTGTTCTATCAACATCTTTCATCCTCTTAATGAAACATTGGATTTATAGTTTCCTCTTCTCTGTTTTGCAACAGATTGTGTTATAACCTTGAAAATGTTGGTAAACCTGCCTGCAATATAGAAGCTTTTTTTT
The DNA here is from genome assembly GCF_003031625.1 of Empidonax traillii. NCBI lineage: Eukaryota > Metazoa > Chordata > Aves > Passeriformes > Tyrannidae > Empidonax > Empidonax traillii. Next base: position 4,307,609 of record NW_020955203.1, read on the forward strand.
TTTCCCCACTCAAGAATCTTGTCTTTGTTTTGTAGGTTTTTGTTTTGCTTTGTTTTGTCGTTTTTTGTTTTTTGGTTTTTTTACTTTTTCTTAAGATAGCTTAACTCAAAGTATAAAGTGGTCTCAATCCTCTAATAACCCCATTTCATTTGAAGGTATTAGTGGAATATCAGTGCTGGTGCTAGATGCAGAAATGGATGCAGCCATGAATCCAAAACTTCTCTAGAATGAGTGGAAATTGCTGTACTCCAAATGCACATTTCTACAGTGACTTCATGCCTATGGAAGGCCAAATAATAGAAACTCTGGGCTCAGACATGCTTGGAAACACAAGTCTTGATCCAAAATCAAGTTATGTGGTTTGGGACCACCTTTAGGTTTTATGAGAGTTGGGCACCGAAGGTGTCTCCTGCCAGAGTAAACACGGGAGGCGTGGGAATCAGTTGGGAAGGAGAGCAAAGCCAGGTTTGTTTGGGCTGGGCTGCAAACCCAGCTCAGGGCCAGGGTCACTGGGGAGCTGCTCAGGGTCTTATGCTGGGCAAGTGGGTAGTTCCACATGATGTCTCTGGGCAAGAACTGTGGAGCTTGTTCAGCCTGGAGGTTCCAACCCACAAAAAAAGGCACTGAAAAAATGGGTTAAATGAACCACAGGGTGTCAACCCTGCTCTGGAAGAGCTCAGGGCGATGCTGGTTCATTCATAGAGTGAGGCAGCTCTTTGCATGCACTGCTTGAACCTTCAAAATCCTGGACTGAGCACAGAAAGATGAATTACAGATGAGAAGAAGGCCTCTGTGGGCCAGGTAGTTTACAGGTTTATCTTCTGTCTCTGTCACAGATTTGCTACCGGATATGGATAAATCCAATAGAGATTACCTAGCTCTCTATGACCCCATGTTTCATCTGGAAATAATACAGTTATCTGCATCTGTTTAAATATAAAAGCCAACGTGCTCAGGTATTGTCACCAGAGAGCCCAGATAAGTCCCTCAGGCTCTGAGATTTGGATGCAAGTCTGACCACATGGTTTTCCAAACTTCAAGAGGCTTATGTCCCATCACAATTATACAGAGAAAACCGCTCAGATTAACTTCCAATGAGAGGTCCCACATACTTCTAGTCCCCAAAAGCCGCCTTTAATAGCTTGGAATTTCCTTTTTATTTGTTTTTATTCCCCCCTTTCCTTTGTTGTTCTCCTCTCTCGCAAGTCACTCAGTAAATTAAATCTCAAATGATTCTGGATGGAATGAGATGAGAGATTAGCAATGTAACAAACTAAATCAAGTTCAGGAGAATAACTATGCTGAGACAGCCCCTTAGCATGGCCAAGCTGTCCTGTGGGGGAGGTGGGTCAAGGTGATTTGAAACACAACCTGGACCACCAGTCCAGGAACTACCTCAGAGGAGAAAAGCCTATGAGTCTTTTTTTTCATCTGGCCTGCTTATGCCCCATGCCTTTTCCATATATCTGTCTGGTTCCATGCTATTACAGATGAGGAAAACCTGAACCATTTGGCACCCAGTCTTTTGGCAGCGACAGCACCAAAGAAACTATCACTGTTTTTCACGACCTCATGCTTTTTGGTGTCTGAAGAGGACTGGAAGTAATTCTAAAGGACAGTGAGGAAAAGCTTAATCAGATAATTGTGATAATGTTATCAGTCTCTAATTGGCTCCACAGAAGAAAATGTAATTATCCCACTAGCTGGTGATAGGCTGAGGTTTCCAAGAAGCCCGCGTGTTTTAGACAACCTTGTCACAGGGGTGTCTGTGTTTTACACCCGGATATATCTGTCATTAGGTAAAGGGTAATGAAAGAGAGGGTGTGGAGAGATGTTTGAGTGAAGTACAATGGCAGGGCTCCAGCCCACAGAACCATTCTGGCAATCCCTTCTCCCGAGTGTTAGCGGGAGAACTGGTCCCACTTTTAGCCTAGCAAATGAGCTTTGCTTGGCAGAAAAGAGAGATGTATAATTGGTGTCAGGTCTAGAAATTTTAGTAAAATTACACCGACTTACAGTTGTGCTAAACTTGTTCACAATGAACACTTGCACTTCCGAGAAGGAGAGGAGAGGGGAGGGGAGGAGGCAGAAGTTCAGCCACCTGAATTCATGTCTGTGAGGAGATGCTTTTTAGGGTAGGGAAATAAGGCCACGGGAAGAAGAGGCTATGCTTCAATCTCATTTCTACCTTGAAAGGTCATGTTTGACTGATAATGTCATTTTCAATCCTTCCAAAGAAAATGTAGGCTGGAAGCGACATCATCTTGCCTGAGGGAGCGTTATAACACCTCCTTGGTTTTGTGGCACTCAGCAGTGCGTAATGTGAAAACCGAATCAGATGAACACTTACCCATCACCAGCAAAACAGCAGGTCTTTCAGATCCACAAGGTGTGACCTGTGATGTTTTCCGCACTTTTCCCACCCTGCTTCCACACCAGAGGCCAGCAGAAACCATGGAAAAAAAAGGCAAGACCCCACTCAGACAACGGAATGCTTTCCTACACAGTGTCCCTGTTCATCACATGCAAAGCATGCCGGAGTCTGAGCTCTCCTCTACCACGGCAGTACTTCTCCTGTCATGGTCCTAGGGTGCTGTGGGTGCCACAGCTCTGCTTTTTCCATGACTTTTGGGCTTGGCAGATCCCTGAGCTGTGTGTTTTGCCTGCAGCTGTGGAAATGCTTTGCGACACAGCAGCTCTGACTCCAAGTGATCACAGCTGGCGCATCTCTTTGAGCTGAATTGGTGAAAGACAGACTAAATGACAGGTTACTTCAATGCAGCTCTTAGCAAGAACTTATGGAGATTATTATGGAGGAGCTGGAAAGGCATCACTGGAATGTGCTTGTGGAGCTGACAACTGAGCGATAGCTTTCTTTGATAACTTTTAATCACTGTGTTTTCTACTTATGCAAATTGCAATAATACCCTTGATGCTCTGGATTTCTATGGCGTTCAGGCTCGTGGCAATGACATGAAGATTCAGAGCTGGATGCTCGTCCGCCACTCACTTGTGTCTGCATCAAAGATGTGCCACATTTGGTGGTGACACACATTGATTCGTGTGGTATGTGTGTCACCAGAACATGCATTCGGAAGGGAGCATCCCACAAAATGCCACTTTGGGAGACTTCATCCTAGTTTCATCATGCTTTAGGGTTTGCCTGCACTGCTAATTGCAGGTGAGCTGCCTCTGTGTGCCAAAGAAAAAAGGAAAAAAAAAAAAAAAAGGCACATGAGCCTAATTTATCTTGTACCAAGATTTCTGCTAGTGCTTTGCTGCAGAAAACAGGCAGGGCAAGGCTGCAGCACTTCACACAAATATGGATTGTGTGTCCAGGTGGACATTTCAAAATCAAGCACGTTTTTAAGCAAGGGAGCTTCACACACTTTATCCTCACCAGGTGACACAACAGGCTTTGTATACCCAAATTACCATACTGATTTTCAAAAGAGGATAACAACTCCTAAATCACTTTAGAAATCTTTTAAAGTGCCACCAAAGATCTCTGCACAGGCACAGGGCTTGCTGGATATCACGACCTGGAGCAATACCTTCTCATGAGTGACGTGGAAATTGCCTATTTATTCCACTCTGGCTCCATCATGGGAGTAGTCTTTATATTACAGTTACTGGCAGTTTGTCCAGCTCAGCCTTCCATGGGTTTCTTTCAAAGATGATTTAATAGGCCTTTGGGCCATAATGTTGTCGGTAGATGTGGTGCTATTAGATGATACTGCCACTAATTGAGACTTAATACACCCCCTTGCCCAAAAGAATGTATTGTCGGTAATTTTATCTCAATATTCAATCTAAACTTTCCGTCTCATTGCTCCCAATCTCACCTACTTCAGCCACCCGAAGTGATCGCTCCGCCTGTTTCCACCTATGATAAAGATGTGGGCAGTTATCATATTCTGCCCCCTGCTCCCCTGGATGTAATTAGGCCAAGGTATAAATTGAGCTGAGTGTAGGTCACAGGTTGGTCTAAAAAAGAAGGTCAAAAGGTGAAAGTGGAGCTCTATCAAGGCAGCACTAGTGATGAGCTCTTCTCTAAATAAAACTGAGCTCAGCATCCGTGTCCCAGTTTATTTTTATCTTCTCTGTTCTTTTTGTTTATGTGCCTCTTTTTTTTTTCCTGCTTGTTGGAACTGATACTAGGGTGTGTATATCTGACATTGAGGATATCTGCCTGGCCCAGGCTTTGCAAGGTTTTGGGCAATATGCTAAAAACTGAATTTTTCTGGCATGACACATGAGCTGTCACTGTTAGTGTTGTTTCAGGGATGTCCTGAACTATTCCAGAAGGTTTTCATGGACTGTTGCAGAAGGGCAGAAGTCCTGGCATATCCTTCAGGACCCTGGAGATACCTCAGACACTCCTTGATATCAAGGAGCATTAGAAATCCATTTGTGGGTAATTGAATTGGGATCACTGTCATATTACTTTTACAACAGTAAAAGTGCAGTCTGAACTCTGTCTATGCAAATGATTTTGTTGTTTGGGGCTTTCTAATGTGTGGAGGATAGGATTATTTTAACCAGAATTTTCATTCCATGGGAAATTCTGAAAAGGTCAATTTCGAATCGGAACAAAATTGAAGACAAAAACAAACAAACAAACAAACAAACCCACAAAACCAAAACAAATAATAATATTAAAAAAAAAAAATAAATTCTTCCTGGAGAGGAAATGTTTATTCTTATCAATTCTATTGAGTATAAAGCTACTGATAGGTGTAGAAAACAATGTAGAAAACTTCATTCAAGAAAAACAATCAGGGTTCCAGAGTAAGAACACTGGACTAGGTCAAGTGCTTTTTCTGGTTTCATATATCACAGGTGGTCCTATAAGACCAAGAGTCTCACAGGAGGAGAGCACTTCCTCCTCCTTAAAAGAGGAGGAAGCACTAATAAAGCATTGCTAGATACTGGATGCAAGGCACCTGGAGAAAAGATGAGCCAGAAAGAGTACTCAGAATTCCAACCAAAGGATTCAGGGCTCATGAGGAGCCAGTCCCCAGGGTGATGTAAAGGGAAATTTTCATAAATCTTTGCAGCTGGCACTGTCCTTTTCTTCTTCTCATGAAGCTGCATCCCTGCCTAAGCCTGGGGTACAGACTGCTGTGACCAGCACAGTGTCACTCCTGAGAGGGGATGGGCTGCTGGTGCAGATATATAATGGTCTGGGCAAAACACTCCTCTATTTTATGTAGTAGACACTTTCCATCCCCATCAAGAGAGCCTTGGCACTGCCCATGTGTTGAAAGACGGTGCCCAAAGCACATCAGCCAAACCCCAGGAGAGGATACAGGCTTCGAAGCATCATAGATTGCACAGCAACAACACAACAGGCAACCCAGGACTCTTTTAAACTCACAAACACAGCAGGGGCAAAACCAATTTCAGCAGGGTTTTCCCCAGATGTGAATTTAGCAACAACACATCATTAAACACCCATGGACTGGGGTAATTGCGTGTCTTTATGTGTTGGTGCACAGCAACAAATCTACAGCTACTTCAGTTTCCACAGCTGTGCTTGTGAGCAGGATGGCAGAGGTGATGGGTATGGCTTTCTGCTCCAAATGTCTTGGCCTTCAATGTGGTAAAGGGGTGTGAGGAAGGAGGGGAGAGACTGGCACATGGTATGGAAATTATTCAGCTTCTCTGGACTATGAACATCTGTTGAAAAACTCCAGCAAACGGGTTTTTGTATTCGATTTGTCATAGAATCACAGAATTATTTGGGTTGGAAGGGACCTTAAAGCTCATCCAGTCCAACCCTCCCCATAGGCAGGGACACCTTCCACTAGACCAGGTTGCTCCAAGCCCCGTCCAACCCGGACTTGGACATTTCCATTCACACATATGGATAAATCATTTAGGATGTGAGATAACCTGCAGGCTGGACTGTCCAACACTCACCAGATCAGGGAATAATAATGTTCTATCTGCCTTTGTAACCTTAATCCTGCCCTTAAGAGGATAGCTGTCATTCCAGCAGCTTTCATCAAACAAATACATATTTTTATTGTAAATCCTTTTATGAGATTATTTTTCCCTGGCTAAAGGTCAGAGTATATTCTGACAGATACAGGATTGTGAGAAACAAGGGTACAAGTAACAGACGCAGCAAATACCTAATCAGTAAATTAAGGATAAAACCAAATCTCTGGTCTTCTGTTATGTAGGAATGATTCCTATCCCAGTTAAAATCCACAATGGTCCCAACGGAATCAACAGAGAAATACTAACAACAAAAACAACAGAAATTACCAGAGAAGACTGATAAAATGGTACAAATCCTTGAAGTCATAGTCCATTTGTCACCAACTTAAGACAACCAGGAAGAGACTCCAGGCTTAAAAAAAAATACTTTTTCTTGAGGCATCTGCACTCATAGGAAATTCCACCCTTCCTCCCACAGGATCAGGCCACACAGTGTCATGTGTTTGTCACTTCCAGGATGGATTACTGCAGCTCCTGGCATTTGGTGACGAATGAGGGAACAATGTAGAGAGTGCAGCCGATGCAAACCACTTCTCCCCACTTCCGGGCGGGGTGAGGGAACCCTGAACACGCGAAACCCGTGCACCAAATCTTCCCCTGCAGTTTTCAAAGCTGGCTTAATGTCCTCATTCCTGTAACATCCCAGTGACACTTTGCAAAGTAGTATGTATTTCCCTCTCATAAACCCATTAACTCTCCCAACCTCCCCCCCCCCCAGATTAATATCAAATTATGTTTGAATTCATATTTCATTCATTTAATTGCCTTGATTTGTTTGGTCAGAAAATGTTTATGTCTTCAAGTCAAAGTCTCTTATTTTCACATTCCCTAATTCCTACATTTATCTAAAATTAAGAAATTATAAGCAAAAAGAAATACTATGAATTCAACCTACTCCTTGCCCCCATCACTCCCAGTCTACCATTTTGGTGGGAAAAAAAGCAATAAAAAGAATTAATAATACCTGAGTAACCTCAAAGAAAAACATTTATGTTATTTTGAGAGGTTTGGCTAGGAGATCAAGAAGTTGATTACTCACTAAGCTGTAATCCAACACTAAACAGAAACAGTTCATAAAAACCAGATAGCTTAAAAACAAATTTCCAATTTTTTAACTTTTTGCAGAGTATATCCTTATAGATAGAGGTCTTAGTCAGGAAAATAAAAAAAAAAAAAAAAAAAGAGAGATAATAAAAAGAGGTTCTACTTTTTTTCTTGCTACATCTGATCTGTAAAATCCCTCTTATGTGTTAAGGGAAACCTATTATGAAATAAGAGATCTGCTTACCCCACTGTGTCTTCAGCTGCTCAGCAGATCACAAAGAATCTCAGTTTTGGGCTCTGCACTTAGATTAATTTCATTTAGGCTGCTGAATTTCCATCATCATTCTGCTCAAGGGAAGGAGATAACTGGAATTTAGGTTGTTATAAGCTTACATTTTATGTAAGGAAAACACACTTGTACATCTAGGACTAGTCCTTGTCTCTTAATATGTGATCTCTCTTTGGATCTGGATCTCTTGTACATTGTCCTGGAGATTGCTGAGCCCCTAGATTAGGAATAACTCCTCCTTTTCCACTCTTATTTTCTTGTGAGGAGCATTGTCACTGGTGAAGTGACCACCACATCTGGTGGCCAACTACCCTGGCAAAAGCACCTGACAGCAAATTCTGTGACCTGCTAAAAGAGACTTCAGAAAAACTGACCCCTTGAAAAAAAAAAAAAAAAAAAAAAAAAAGATTGAGGATCTCTGAGGCAACCCCAGAAAATTCAGCTTTCAGTCTGAGTAGAAACCAAGCTGAGCAGTCAAGCAGCAAAAAGGATTTAAATTCACCACGGAGATGCCTTCAGGCCATACACTACTGAATCCCCACCTGCTCTTTGCTTGCCATTATTGTAGCAAGAAAGGACTTTTTGTTTGGTTGGTTTGGGTTTTTTTCCCCTCCTGCTTGTGCCTGTCCAAGGGGTTTCCAAACTGTCCTCTCAGTTCTGGTGTTTTCTGCACAGGCTGCCCCAGCAGGTGCTGGAGCTGGTGCTGATGACCACTTTCTTTCTCTCTGAGCCTCTCTCCCTCTGTTTTCCTATGAGTCCAGCATACCTCATACCAGGCTCAGATGGAAACTGCTCCAGAGGCAAACCGATTCTGGAGGGAAGCTGCTGGATCGTTAAGCAGTTTGTTGTGCCGAGAGCGCGACACCGCGACGCTGGAAGTGCCCCCTGACTGCCAGCAGCCTTTGCAGAAGGGTCACCACAGACACCCCCATCTCTAAGGAGGGTGAAATAAGCCTTTTTTTTTTTTTCCCTGGCCCTCACTTACTCCTGAAGAGCCTGTCTGATGAGCACCCCTCCTGTGCTCCCTCCACGCCAAGGGCAGGTCTGTCACGCCTGGCTGGAAGCAGGTCACGCTCTTCACTCTGGAGCTCAGGGTTGCAACTGCTACTGTTTTAGCCAGGATGGTGCCTGACATGTGAATGCCCCAGCTCTCCACAGCCAAGGCACACACAAAAAAAACCCTGATGAAGGGTTCCTGGCCCTGGGGTTTGCCATCCATTATAGACCAAAATATGGGGCTTATTTCTGCAAAAAACCCCAGCAGCACCACCCGTTTCTGAGCTTTCTGAGAATCATGAGTTTATTTCTGTCTGGGATGTGCCCTTGAGAAAGATTCCTAATGCTGACTGCTGAGTAAGATAGATTTTTTTTTTAGTTGATTTATTTTTGTTTGTTTGTTTTTCCACAAGAAAGATTTTCACTGTTACTGGGGAGGATGTTTCTTGAAAGGATTGTTGTGGTAAGAAATGGTTGCAGCTGGAGTTAGAGCACCTGAAAATAACTATAATAGAAATAAATTATTACTATCACTCTAGCCATGTGACAAAGTAAGCTTAGGATAGAAGATCCAAGGATTTCACCTTAGTCTCCCCTCTTCACCGGACACAGAGCACTGACCAAAGTCATGCACCTTGCATGGGACACCATGTTGTTCTGTGGGTTCCTCACCTTCTCCCCACCAAAAATTCTGAGAACTGAATGCTGTCCCAGCCAGACAGACCTTCCTGTTCAAGAGACTCCATCAGGATCCCATTTGGCATATACTCTGATAAATTAGCACTTTCCTGTTCCTTTGGTCTCTGCGGGAATTGCATTAAAACCTTTTCTGTGCTACATCCCCTGGCCCCATCCACACACCTGATTAGACAAGCAGAGAGCATTTCAAATTCTTTAAGAGACACACACGGAATATATGAACTAGCCTAAAAGCATTTTGGAGACTGTACTGGCCTTAATATTACATTTCATGGGCCAAGTTTCTTTTTTTGACATATCTGGCCCTTCTTTTAAAATCCTTTGCCAAAAATTGTTATTCATCCAAAATACCTTTATGTCCACAAGGCTGTTTAATCAATATTGCCAGCTGCTACAGGGGTTAGTAGAGGATTATAGCTTCTGGAATTGTGCTGAAGTCCAAGGAGTCACTAGTAAAATAAGGTCTGATTTGATATAAACAAGGGCTCTGCCCTGGGTTTGCCAGATTTGTTGAGATGAATCTTGTGATGTCTGTGCACAATTGTTTTAAGTGATCATATCAATCGTATGTCATATGGACTTGTTGAAGGCACAAGACCCCTCACAGTGACCAAGGAGTCAATGCCACACACATCACCAGACAATAAAGCCTGTGAAACAACCACCCACTAAATTATTCTCCTATTCTCCTTCTTGGCAGTGCTGACAAATGGTGAGCATCTCCAGGGAACGAGCTCTGCACCTTGCCTGACCCATCTGACGATCACAGGACTCAGAAAGTGTCATACAATAGGATCCTGACAAATAAAACCCAACCTGCAACTAAAGGCTGTAAGGAATCAGGCATGAAAGACTCAAGTGAAAGATTTCATCTGGCAGATCAAAAATGAGCACATGCCCCCTCCTGGAACAGGCCTATCTTCCCTCGTGCATTCACAGGTACATACAGGAATCTCTCTGTTGCACACCAAAAGCATGAAAAGCCATCACATAAAATGCTGTAATTTTATCAGCCATCCCCATACCTTTCAAACCACTTCACGTAGGAGATCAACTTTGCACTGCACGAAGCTCCACCCATCCAGATGATGTTGTCATTTCCATGGTAACTAAAGTACCTCAAAGGCAAAAGAACAGATGGAGACTGAAGAAAAAAAAATAATCTGAGGACCAAAAGTGAACATATGTGGTGCAAGAAAAAAATATTAGCTGTGGGCAGCTATTAGGTTTATTATCACTTGCAAAAGGAGACCTCGATAAACTCAGTCATGGCTCTGCAGTGAGGAACGGTACAGTCACATCAGCTGTGTGATAATACCAACCTCACAGCAGCCCCTATTCTCCCTTTCCCTCACAGATATTTCAAGTAATAATTGTCCTTGCTCCCTTAATGACTTGTTTTGGTTTAAGGACAAGAACAGCCAAAACAAGCAGAAAGAATGTAACCGGTCATATGGTTGGCTGCCCATTGTATGTCTTCAAGATCAAAGTCTCCAGGAAGGAGTGAGGGGTTCGCCCTCCACAGCAAATCTGAGGTAGCCAAGGGAGCAAAACTGCACATATGCAAAGTGTAGCTCATTACCTCCCACTTACCTGTATTCTGTCTGGTTCCTGTATTTCAGATTTACACAAGCCATCATATGAAGGACGTGCCAGCAACTCCACAGCAATTTGGAACATCTCTAAAATAGGGTAAATAGTTATGACACAGTCTTTGCTTGACTTCCTCTGGAATTAATCCATCTTTGTGGATTGCTGTCAGTCAGAAGGGAAGCTTGCAATTTACATAGGACAATTTGTTCTGTGTCAGCTTTCTAAGACTCTGAGCAAGGCAAGTGTAATTTGGGAACAGGAGCTGTGATGGAGAGAAAAAAAAAAAAGAAAAAATCTTATATTTTTAGCTTGCTCTCAGTATAAGTTTCCTGCTCTATATTATATAATTTATTGAAGATGCAGAGTTTTGTCAAATTGAAAAAAGTTAAAAATGTATCCTGTTTCCTAAACTTTTGACAGCTTAAACTGGGCAGAGATGGTGTAAACTTCTGAGCATGGACAGCTCATCCATGGACACGGCAAGAAGAGCCTGGGGCAAAAGAAAGGTGAATTTAAGCCTTTCTGCCCAAGAATCCCACTGAGACCCAAGGTAAACTTTTTTTTTTTTAATGCCTCACCTCCTTGTCTGTAAAATAGGATTACTGGAATCTCCTCAAATTCTGCAGATTGTGGGGATAAATGTTTTTCTAGGAGACTATGAGCTGCTCAGATCCTGCTGTAATCAAGGGCCAAATTAGGACCTGCGTTAGCTGCATTCTCAGACAATTTTTTAATGACAGTGACATTTTGTCACTCATGCTGTTAAGTCTGCATTTCACTGCTAATGAACAACGGGGCTGCACAAGCCTCTCTCAGTTTGCACATGATGCTGCATGAGCACAATATTGTGCAGCTGGAACAAGAAATGCTTCGTCAGTTGATATTTTAAAACACGACCAAAATAAAATCAAGGGGGAAAAAAAAAAAAGAAAAAGAAAAAGAAAAAGAAAAAACAAACCCCGGCAATAAAAATGTATTTGTCTTTTAAATTCTAAGGATGCAAGCGATGCTTTTGGTGCAGATGATTTATTTGTTTTCTGACTTCGCTCTTTTTTTT
>NW_020955203.1:4320056-4328313 GCF_003031625.1 Empidonax traillii
CTCTGATACAGGAACTGCAATAAGAAAACATTGATAAATGAGCAAGGTGTGAATTAAAAAGTTATGCTGCACTTTCCCCGGAGCAGAGGGAATCAATCAGCCCTTGTTTCTGCAGACCTGGCATTTCTTACCTGGTTTTCCCTCGGGGTGGTGAGCAGGGATTCTCGGGCTGACACTGGATGCTGCTCCCTGTGAGTCAGGGGATCTCAGTATCATACAATGCCAAGGGTGGCTGTCACCATGGGGCTGCCAGGGAATGATAATGCACAGAGAAAAGGGAGAAAAGGCAAAACTGAGTATACTTAACCTCTGTTTGTAGGGCTGGAACTGATAAATATAATCTGCTTTTTGCTGGATGTGCTACTGCTTCCCACGGTAGAGGCTAAAGCATCCCACCAGCGCACTGACCGACCTGCTGCCATCAGCTGCCTGGCTGGGAACGGTGCTGTGCCTTAGATGAGATCCAACACAGATGACAGAGTCTTAATACCAGCAGTGATTCTTGCCAAATATTGCACTCTGGCCTTGTGGGATCTTGTTCTCACCGCGCGCGGGCTGGCAGGGGCTCGCTCAGGCACACGGTGCCAAACTCCCCAAAGTATGTTTGCAAACTGTTATTCAGGCAGAGCCTCATGATGAAATGCTATACACCTTGTTCCTCCTGTTTCCATCTTCAGAAGTTTCAGGTGTACCACAACAGTGATAAATAATTTAAGCACATAAAGGCATCCATGCGTCAAGTTTTGCGAAGACCCGGGAGGAAAGGAACGGCGAAGGTGATTTACATTTCAGATAAAGAAGGTGTACAGACACCAAGAACTGGATATTCCCCACGTGTATATTATCCGTGGATGGATATCCATATGGATATTATACATTGTCATCTGAGGGATTTTACACATTACTAATAGCATGTGAACATGCTCATTTTTTTCCTCCAAATAATTTTCGAGGCCAACCTCAGCTCACCTGTGAAAAGCAAATCTCCGACTGCTGATGTTATCTTGTGATCTGTGTCTCCTACTCTGTGACTGGCCAAAACAAATCGCACAGAGTAAGAGAAGAAGACATTTTTTTGTTCTTTGAAAATTGTTGGTGTGGGATTTGTTGGGGTTTGTTGAGGGGAGGACAGTAGTACACAGCATATTTTAATAGAGTCTTATTTCATCAGAAATAAAAATTGTTGCCCTCTCGGTGGGACTAGGAACACACTTGGACAAGATAAATCAAGCATTTCTGAGCCAATTAATATTGTCCACGCCTAACAGAGCAGCCTAGCAAAACACAATGGCACAGCCATCCAAGAACTGCCAGTCGGGTCATACTTGGAGCACTGACCTGGAAGATGAGGTTTGGGTATCTGCTCTGATTTAAACAGGTTGGAAATGATATCACACATTACTAGTGGGACCTAAGGCAAGGCTGTGTTCCTTTCTATACCAAGAAGTCCATCTTGGGTTGGAGAAATTTTCTGAGCCAAACCCAGCCAAGGCAAAAACCTCCAGTTTGAGTGGTACAACAGCTTCTTAGGAAAAGCCATGATTTGTCCTCCCCTTATGGCAGTGTTTTTTTCAGTCACTGGATGGCTACTTTCACCTGGGAACAGCAAGATTTTGCTTGGTGCTGTGTGACACCTCTCAAGAGAAATGCACTGTGTACACACAGCTGCCAGTCAAAGTTCGAGAGACGTCTGCATGATTCTTCTGCAAACTGACTTCCAAGGTTGCCAGTATGGAGAGGACCATGCATCTAATCTGCCTCCAACCTGTCAGGGTCATCAGGGCTTCAGTTTGGTTTAGGTTAAAGGATAGTTCCACGTCACTCAGTTAAACTTCATTTCCAGAAAGGAATCCCAGGACAAATTCAGATTTCAGATTATCCTGCACCTGGGCAATAGAACACTCAGCCCAAAAGTGAACCCCAAATCTTCCAGTGAGGTCATTCAATTGCAATGTATGGACAGAGTTAGAAATTAGTTGGATTTAGAGTGGATAAGAGTTGCTTATACTGTTACGTAGGAAATGTTGAAGGGAGGACTGGTCCCAGCTCTGTTTCTTTGAGAAATTAGTACCTAAGTCTGGTCCCTTGGCACCATTTAATTTTCTCAGTCTACAAACATTTTTCCAGCTGTAATCAAATCTACTTCTGATAGCTAAATATAATTCTTCAACCTTTGGCCTGCAAATCATTTTCTCCAGCCCTAATATTTTTTTTCCCTCTTTTCTGTATCCTCTCCAATTTTGTCACCGTATTTTAAAATGTGGCTGTCAGACCCTCTCTAATTCAACTTACTAGTGCCATGCTACATAAGTCTCCTGGCTGCAGACCCAAGACTCACATCAACCCTTTCAGATTTGAGAGTCCAGCTCAAAGCTGAAAATGCTGGGCTTGTCCAGGTTTTTGTTCTGTGTTTGCAAGAAGCATCTTAATGCATTAAAATGCTTCTTGTTTGCCCAGGCCAGGCAGTATTTGTTACATGAGGCTGCCTTGGACTCACATTCTTTGCTGTTTCACTGACCATAATGTCATCTAAAAATGTCATCAGGAGTAGTTTTATATTTACTTCCAGATCACTGATGAATAGCATAAGAGGAAACCCTAGTAACACTCTTCTTTGACCATAATTCTGCATTGACAATTGCTTTCAGAGATCTGTCAGTTAGGCAGTTCTTAACTCATTTCATGTCTGCTCTTGTCCTGAACCCAATTACTTTTGCTTGGCTAAAACATATCTTCTAGGAAGCCATCCAGTCTCCAAGCTGAAAATGTCATGAGATGGTGATTTTTACCAATCGTCCTATTACGTTTCTGGAATGATTAATTGTTGTGAACCTTGTACCTCTTCATTGCAATGTGATATTTTCTCTAAATTCAACTTGTAGTAATCAATTCCTTTTATGACTTTCCCCAGATAGATTAAACAATTCTTTATACTCAGGATTCCCAAATAGGTCCAGTGTTTCCATTCACTCCCTATCCTAAATTACGTAGCTTTTCAATTACCTCCTGCCTGTCCTGAGCTTCACTGACTGATGTTACATTTCCGCTAATGTTTTGTGCTTCTTATTCATGTCACTGCTTCTTTGCTGGTTTACAAAGTCTCAGATATACATAAGTATATACATTCAAGGCTGTATGTACATATAGATGCAAACTTGTACGAAAACCCTGACGGAAATCCACACCATCGTAAAGCAGTGATGCACATGAGAATCCAGGATAGGTTTTGACGTTCACTGGTAATTAGTCTCTTTGAAGTTATTTATGAGGGGAAAAAAATTTCATGCACTTACAAGATCAGAGCTACTTGTTTGCTCAGGAGAGACTGCAAAACATAATCACAAATGTAAGAGCAGTGACAAACTGATGGGTGCTGAAAGAGCTAAGGGAGGCAAATATTCGAAGGCTTTCAAAAGGACTCGTGTCTGAGCAGCCTGAGCAGAGGGCAGGTCCTGGTCTTCTGCTGGTGCGTCAGCAAGTGCTGCATCACTGAGTGCTACAACTTCAGTGTGCAGAGAAATGTTTAGACACTGGCTCCATAGGGGAACAGAGGCTAAGAAAGACCTGATAGATAAGAAAGCCTGGACTTAAACCTGAGCCTCCCCTGTGGTCATCTCCCACACTGTAACATGGTGTTGCTAAGCTACCAAGGTTTTCTTCTAATTGTCCTGGTTGAGAAACTGGAGACAAAATCCTCTTCTTTTGTTTTTGGATAGCAGCAAGCATGACACAATCATTGTGACCATCAAGAAGACACTGAGACAGAGGTAGAAGTGCTCAGCTATCAAAATATTGTACAAGAGAAATGGTTTGTGGACCCTGTGGGTATAAATGCCCTAAACACATGGAGAATTAACCAAAACAGGGGGTTTATGTCTTCCAAAATTACTGTTGCACTTGGTTTCCAATCAATTGGCCCTGAATTTTGATTGTAGCCTGTTATTGTTCACACAACAATGCTGAAACTCAACACCACATATCAGAGTGATTTATAAAATAAAAGGGCAACTACAAAAATCACTGTTGTTTCTATTTTGGTGGCAAATTTGTCCACTTAGTTGGATTTCCAATTCTGGAGAAACAAACAAACAAACAAACAAACAAAAAAGGAGGATTGAAAAATGTTCATATTTCCTCATTTGTCTTGCTTAGTACATGATGGCTCATTGCTTACCTGGTAGTGGGATGCAAAGAATTGCTAACTGTTGTAGGTCTGAGATCTTATTTTTCTATGTGTACATATAAATAGATAAATGATGGATGACATACAGGTAGATAAATAGATAATTTCTACATAGAGCTGCTATATAAAGAAGACTCTTAGACATCTGAGAAGCTAAAACATATGGAAAAATGGTCTAATTTAAGCAATTTAAACAATAGAAACTTCTAATGATCTGGTTGTATTTCTGAATCATATAAAGTTACCATTGTTTTCCTGGGGGTCTTGCAAGTTCCTTTTTTTTAGTCTTTCACATTGATTTAAAAATCACACAATAATTCTGCATAACTTTAATCAATACCTTGAACCTAGAAAGACTTATGTACATATTTAACTCTATTTGCTATTTATATAAAAATAACAGGCTCCTGGCCTTCATTATAAAACATCTGCCTGTCTCATGTGGTCAAGATTATGTGCAGACTGTTTGACACAAATAGGAAACTCATCTCAGGTCCACTGGAGGAACCAAACTAACTTTATGAATGCCATCATATTTTTTAAGTGAAAAGAACAAAGAGGAGGAAATTTCCTTCTTGAGATTACCCACTTACATTGTATGAACTCCTTGACACAGAGCCGAGTCAGAGGGAGGAGATGTTTTTAAAAGAGGAAAAAATTTTCTAGATCTAGAAGACAAAACCAATAGGTAAGAAAACCTTTGATGTCAACCCTGATTCACAATGATTTATGCATGCATGTCCCACAAGGTGACCACTCAAAAGGATGGCTCTTTTTCTGCTTATGAAATTTATCCTGAAAGAGTTTGATGTCTACAGCAACCAGGTGGGGTGTTTTTTTTCTTGCAGTTATACATAAGACAGGCCTAAAAATAACTTTGGGTCAATCAAAAACTTCCTTTAGCAGGACTGAGGTTTTTTAATTATTATTAATTTAAATCCTGTCATATTTTCAGAGTGAGCATTAAATAAGTAATTATTTCTATTGCTTCCTAAATTGAACTCAGTTTGAAATTATTTACATGGGGTTGCTTTAAATACATTTGTGTATGTGTATGCATATGTATGCCCTCCAGAAGAAAAGTAATACAAGATAAAAAGAGCAAAGGCTCACAAAACACTTTTTATCCCAAACAGAATGAATGTAAACAAAATACTGTTTTCTAGGAAAGAAAATCAAAAGCGATTTTTTTTTTAATTGTTTTTCTTTCTTTTAGCATTTGGTTCCATAATTTGGTTTTCTACATTAATTCAATCAAGCCAACTATTTCATAGCCATGTGTCAGATTATTCCAAGGAGGAAGATGATGGTCAGTGGAGCTCTTTAACGCAGAGTTCACCTGCCAAAAGTTCTCAAAACCAGAATTCTTCACAGGAAATGTCACTGGCAGCTCTGCCAAGAAATGTTGAAACGGTTTCTTTTTTGTTTCATTTGGATACAAAATGACAAAATGTAGCTCCAGTTGGGTGATTTAATTCAAACAAACAAGCTTTCCTTCCATGTCAAAGCGCTGATTGGAAATGACAATTCTTGTTTGGTTTCAATCAGAAATGTCAACATTTTCAGTGGGACACTTCCTATTTGAAAGTTTTTGAGTTGCGTATTTGTTTAGGATGGGGGTGGGGGGGGTGTTCTGTTGGCCATCATTTGGAGAGCTTTTTGTGTATTTTATTGATCCATTTTTTTCCTACTGATGGAGAGAAGCGTGAGGAAAGGACTGTGAGAGAAGGACGGGCACAGCCTGTTGCCTCTAAGCTCATCAATTTGGGATTAGCAGGTATCCTGGCAGATGTCGATGGTGTGGGGAGATCCAAAAGAAAGTGATGGCTTGGTATATTTTTTATCTAGGAGCTTGTCCCAAAAAGCATAAAAAAACCCCACACTGGGGCTGAGGCTACATTCTCACCCATGTAACTGTGCCTGGTGAGGGTTTTTGAGGGCTACGCTGCTGTCTCATGGGGCCCACAAATCTCTCCTACCCATCTGGTGTTAGACTGGGACCTGTGTTGTAGATCCATTGCTACACATTGCATGTCCTAAGGAGACAGGCTGAGAGAGCTGGGGCTGTTCGGAATGCAGAGGAGAAGGCTCTGGGGAGACCCAAGAAGCCCTCAGAATACCAATAGAGGCTACAAGAGAGCTGGAGATGGACTTTGACAAGGGCCGTGAGTGACAGGACAAGGGGGAACGGTTTCAGGCTGAAAGACAGAAAGTTTAGACTAGATGTTGGGAAGAAATTCTTCCCTGTGCGTGTGGTGAGGCACTGTCACAGGTTGCCCAGAGCAGCTGTGGATGCCCCATCCCTGGAAGTGTTCAAGACCAGGTTGGATGGGGCTTGGAGTAACCTGGTCTAGTGGAAGGTGTCCCTGCCCGTGGCAGGGGGTTTGAACGAGGTCCCTCCTGACCCCACAAATTCTATGATTCTATGACATAAGGAATAACAGCACATGAAAAAACCTCCATAGCAGATGAGGGTCAACCCAGTTGAACCCTGAACTGCACCAGTTGAACCCTGAATTGAGGTCACTCGGGATGATGGCCAGAAGTTACCATTTTTCCCAGAACACACAGGAGAAGCTTGGTGTACTTTGGGCCTTCTACGACACTCTGGGACAGGGAACCCTGTGGCACCATCTCTGCAAGGGATCAGACTTGCAGATCCCCTGCAATGTTACCTTCATCTGTAAGTACACTTCCACAGCTCCATCCCACAAGCCTTCCCTTTTCCAGGGGTTCCTCAACATTACCTCTGAGAGATTACTCAGTCAAGCCAACAATTTACTCTTGTGAGTAAAGGTTTGCCGAACTGGCAACCCTAAATGACAGCATCATCCAGACTGCTGGCAGAGCAATGGTGGGAAATGAGAAGCCCAACAACTTGGATTTTGCACAGCTCCACTGACCTGGAACTGAGTTTGTGCTGTATTTTGGGCACTGTTACTACGCCATACCGAAAGGTGTGCCTGTGGCGGTTTTACTCCTTAAATCAGGTGTTGAGAATCCTTGCTTGTCTCCCCCAGCCCCACAGAGTGAATTCTCACTGTGATCTGAACAGCAGTCACTGGACCCCAAAAATCTCCCGCACAGGTCGTGAGCTCGCGGCAAAAAGCATATGGTGGGGTGGGGGGTGGGTGGGATGGCGTGGGAGAGACTGAGCTTGGAGTGGGATAAATGGGATAAATACCACTGCCCTGAATCTCACCTCCTCTGCCTTTTCTCCCCTGCCCCCATCAGTGCTGCTGTTGTGTCAGGTAGTGGCACTGTTGAGTACATTAACCCAGAGCTGAGCATTGCAGCCACACCGAGCGAGTGTCTGCGTGTGTGTGTGTGTGTGTGTGTGTGCGCGCCTGATCTTTACCATTTATTCCCCACACTTCGCCCCCCACCTCCCAGCATCCCCCCCATACACACACACACCCCTCGCCCCCCAAGTGCTGCAGAACTCCGGGAGTGAGCGATAGAAACACAAGAGGGAAGAGCGAGAGGCATCAGCCCCCCAGATCTGCTTAACCAAATCACCGCCCCTTGCAGGGAGGGAGAGAGAGGGAGAACGAGGGGAGGGCCGGGGGGGGGGGGGGGGGGGGGGGGGGGGGGGGGGGGGGGGGGGGGGGGGGGGGGGGAGGAAGGGGGGAAGAACCAGACCAAAAAGACAAAATAAAAGACAGATAAAGGGAAAAATCCGGCGGGGGAGCAAAAAGCCGCCCCCCAGGCGCACCCTTTGGCAGCGGGGAGGGGGATGAGCGTGTGTGTGTGTGTGTGTGTGTGCTGGGTGAGTGTGTGTGTGTGTGCCGTGTGAGTGTGTGAGTGCGTGAGCACCGACCCCGGCCCCATCAGGAGAAGGGGGTGTTTTCCCTCCGCCTTCCCTTCGCCCTCCCCCGGCCCGGCGCGGGGCGGCGCGGGGGGAGCGCGGAGCGGAGCGGGGCGGCCGCAGCCCCGCAGCCCGCCGGAGCTCCGGCACCCGCTCCGGAGCCCAGGGAGCGCGGGGATAAAGGGAACAGCTTCCTCGCCGCCCAAACAGCCCTTTTTCTCCTGGCGGGGCTTTGGTCTTTCTTCTTTCTTTTCTTTTTTTTTTTT
>NW_020955203.1:4329691-4462589 GCF_003031625.1 Empidonax traillii
TTTGCAATGGCGCGGAAAAGGCTTTATTTGTTTTTTTGGGGGGTTTTTGGGGAGGAGAGAGGGGAATATTCCTCCTCAATGCGGTGCACGCGAATCCTCCTCTCCCCTCCGACCCCTTCTCTCCCCACGCTTTGTGCCCGTTTAGGGGGGGGATGTTTGTGTGTGGTTGCTGGAGGGGGGTGGTGGCGGTGTGTGTAAAACCGTGCTACTGGGAAAAGGTTGGATTTTTTTTTTTTTAGGAGTTTGCATAATGTATTTATTCCCCCTCTTGTGCCCCCCACCCCCCCTCCTCCTTTTGTAGCCTATATGTGTTTATACGTGAAGGTGGCAGCTACCGTGTGTGCCTGTGGAAATTGGGGGGACACACACACGACCCCCCTCCCGCTTCGTAAATTGCAGGTTAAGTGGAGCTAGAGAGCAGCACTGTAACCTTACGGGGATTTTGTGTGTGCGAGTGTGTGTGTGCGGGGGGCTCCGCGGCGCTGCCCGGGGCGCTGGAGTGGGGGGCGCCGCTGCCCCGGGGTGGCCCCGGGCTGGTTTTGACATTGAAAAGGACACGCAGCCCCTAAAAGGGGGCGATTTGCGGGGACAACGATGTGGGGAGGGGAGTGGGGTTAGTAATTAGGAAAGCGGGCCCCCCTCCCCACCCCCCCGTGTAATACCAGTTCTTAATAAGCCGGTGATTGCCGCCCCCGGGACCCCGGTGCCCCCTTTCCAAATCCCCCAACAACGGGTGGAAGTGGAGTTGAGCTATGGACAGGCGGAATACCGCCGGTATTATCTGGGGGGAAGGTGGTGGTTTGGGGAAGAGGAGGGGGTTAGAAGGCAGGCGGCAGCCGCGGGCGGCTATTGTCAACCCCAGCCCTGGCGCAAGGCTCCTGCCCAGCGCCGGGCGCTCGCACTCGCACTCACACCCCTTCCTCGCCGGGTTTTCCCGGCGGGCACTGGGAAATCGGGTCCCCCCTCCCCTGCACCGCCCTTGTTTCCCCGGGTGTGAGTGTGTGTCAGCGTGTGTGTGTGTGTGTGTGAGAGAGCGCGAGTGTGTCCCGCGTGTTTGCATCCCCAACATCCCACCATCCCACCCGGGCACGGCGGTCCCCGCGCTGCCCCTGCCTGCTGTATTTATGTCTCCGAAAGGCAGTTGAGAGAAGGATTTCCGATTCGTTTCCGCTTCAAATAAACGGCCCCGATAATCCCGGGCCTGACGCCTGATGCTCAAAGGGCACTTGGCCGCCGGGAGCCCAACACGGGGAGGAGGGGAAGGGGGGGGACAGGGCACACCCGGCTCGGCCACCCCGCGGTGGGCAGATCCCCCAGTGCTCGGGAGGGGTTGATGGGGGGGCTTCAAGCGTGGGGGACGTGCGTGGGGGATGCACGGAGAGAGATGCGAGGGGAGCACCCACCCATTCTGGTACCGAGGGGTGGCGGTGTCCCCGCGGCTGCCGTGAGCCGGGCTAACCCAGCCGGGCTCTGGGAGGACTAGGAGGATGGAGGGTGGAGGGTAGGGGAGCCTGGCAGCCTGTTCTCCCCTCATACAGAGGTGTTTCATTAGCCACTGGGCCCGCGGTGGCCCTGCTAGGCGGTGGAAGGGACCTGCCGTGTGTGCTTCCACATCCGTCTGTCACACGGCAAAGGATGAGTGGGGCGAGGGGAGCGTGGAACCGGCCAGTGCTCTGCTGTCAAAGGGAGAATCCGAGCCTCCTGGTATTGATGGAATTGTTCCAGGAGGGAAGGGTTGCTGGCGAATCTGGTCCAGGGTGGAATATTACGGGCCCAAATGGGAACAATTACTGATTTGACAGCCCCTGCATCCAGGAGTAACTTGGTGCAGGCTACAGAAATGGTATAATCAGGTGTCTAGTGACAGGCAGTGACAGCATGAACCTCAGGAAACAAGCAGACTTTTTATTGTAGACAGTAAAAAAAAAATATGTCTATCAGGGAATTGTAGAATTGTAGAATCACAGAATGATTTGGTTGGAAGGGACCTTAAATCTCATCTTGTTACAGTTCCCCTGCCATTTCAATCCAACCCCCTGCCCCGCCAAGGCAGGGACACCTTCCACAGGACCAGGTTGCTCCAAGCCCCATCCAACCTGGCCTTGAATGCTTCCAGGGATGGGACACGTTCACGGGAAAATGTGCAAGTGGCTGCTTCATGCACAGCTTTCTGCACTTCCTTGGCCTTTCCTGAGATTACTCCCCTCGTCAGAAGCTCCTTCCACTCGAAGGAGAAACTTTTTTTCATCTCCATTTTTTTTTTTTTTGTAGACGAGAGGATAAAAACCCCTCCACACAATGGAGTTGTACTTTAATCTCTGCTCTTAGCTCAGAAAGGTTATGTAAAAAAGGGGAGGCGGGGGGGAAGCAGAAACACTCAGTGAATGGAGACTTCTCTTCCATCTCTTATTGGCTTCAACTTTTTTCTTTTTTTTTTTTTTTTAACTTCTCAGACTCAAAAGTTTTAATTGAAACCAGAAGTCTATTGAGAAGTAACTGAGCCAAGAAAACCTCTGTTTTCTCTGCAACTAGGGATGGGGAATAAATAATTTTTAGCTGATGTTATTTCAAGTTGTTTGAGCTTTTGATTCCTGCCAAAAAGCCCAGCATAGATTATTAACACATTATCATTTTAGGAGGACGCACTCTTTGAAATGCAATAAAATGGTGTGTTAGGTTTGTGCAGAGCCATAAACTATGCTAGTTGTTGGCAAACAAAAGAAACAGTGGCCATGATTTACTATTAATAATGATCTTAACTGAGCTATTTAGTTCAATTTGATATTTACTGTGTTTCTCTACTGAGGTTGCTCAGTATTGTTTCCAGTGTACTTTGATTAAGTTGGGAACTGTTCTTGTTTAACAACCTCTATTGCTGTGTGCTTAATTAACTTAGGGAGGTAAATGCTTAAAAAGGTTCAACAATCATTTTTTGGCTTCTGATGGTGCCTAATCTCCTCTTATGCTCTTTTTTGACCCATCCTTTGAGCTGCTTTTTCCCAGCACACACATCTCTTAGGTGCAAGTGCTAGCTTACCAACGGTACTCTTGTTTTCCATCACAAGATTTGTCTAATCCCAGTTTCAGTGACTTTTTTTTTTGCCCTCTCAGTAGGGCTCAATTGCTCACACATAATCTTTCCCTTCTGTTTTCCTTCCCCTTTGGACAACACCCTCCAGGACTGAAAAACTCTTGCCTTCTGCCCTGAGACTTGCAATTACACAGCAATTTTGACTCTTGACCCAACTAGTAGCAAGAAAGGCTATTGTCTAATGAACCACGTAAAAACAGTTCTGGGATCCAACAGATTGCTGTGATGGAAACGAAAGCTGTCCCAGTGAACTGATGACTGATTTGCTTAACCATATGCCTAGGAGGTTTTCCTTGCTCCCCATTAGCCACCCATCTCTGGAGTATCTGGGCTCTCTTGGTCTGTGATGATGCTGAAAGGCAGCATTAATAACTGCCAAAATGTGCTCCATGGATGCACGTAGGGGCAGGTTTTAAGCCATGTTCAGGAAGTGGGGAATTTTATTTTTGCCCACTATAACATGCAGGCACACAGGGTATTGGATGTGTAACTGCTGTGACTTCAGCGTGGTTTTGGTGATGAGACAAGGGTAGCAAATTTGTGCATAAAAATCACAGAATCGTAGACTCATGGAGTGGTTTCTGTTGGAAGGGACCTTAAAGCCCATCAAGTTCCCACTCCCTGCCAAGGGCAGGGACACCTTCCACTAGCACAGGCTGCTCTGAGACTTGCCCAACCTGGCCTTGAACGCTTCCAGGGATAGGGCAGCCACAATTTATCTGGGCAATCTGTTCCAGGGACTCACCACCCTCACAGCCAAGATTTTTTTCCTAATATAGTTGACCTATAAAATAGTAGGTGGTCAGATGAAATCCACAGTAAGATCAAGCCTCATTGCTAGGGAGCCCAGACACTCTCAGGGCAGCACCAGTACAAGGATTAGAGTTAGACCAAAGCCAGTAAGAAAGGCAAGAGTTTGTGGTACAATCTTAGTGGAGAAGGTTTGCAGTGTTTTGCTGCAGGGCTTGTGGTTTCTACTAGGACTGGTTTTGCTGCTATTGTAGGTATTATGTTCTCACTGCTTTCTCTCTTTCCAACTTGATAAAAAAAAGGAGTTTCCTTTCCCATTATTCTTGTCGGGGAAATAAAATTACTTACACTTTTAGGAAATTGTCATCTTGATTAAAAATGGACTTTAAAATCCCTTAATTCCATGTCTTAGCCTGGGGGGACTGACAGATCTGAAAGTGATTTCCAAACTTTCAAGGTTGGGACTGCCCTGCCTTCTGATAAGGGCATGAATCAGGTTCCAAATGTGTGTGGTTAACAACACTGAGACACTCTTTCTTTCTCCTTTTCCCAGTGTTAAGGCTTCACTTGATGTGGCTGCAAAAGCTCATTGCATTTTTGGACCTGTGTAACAGTCTGCTTTATGCTGGGACCAAGCACAGTTCTGCAACAGGCACCTGGATTCTGAATTCACATTTGACTGGTTGTACACAGTACAAAGTGAGGGTGATAAACAGCTGTGGGAGAAAAAGAAGACGAAATAATGTCTTAAATTGTATAAAAGCAGTCAGAGAATAATACACCTTGTCTTTCAGAGCTGAGGAAATGTGTGAAGGAAGTAGTGGGTGCTTATTTCTGTTTATCAGCTCTTGAGAGAGTGAAAAGTTTAGGGACTATTTTGCTTTTTTGGAATTGGATTTACTTTGGAGGACACATTGTCCAAATGCAATGATGAGCTGTGGGATGACTGGGTATGAAAAGAAATCTTCTGACATTATTTCATTTAGGCTCTTGTCATCTTTTGTGTCTCTCTGAAAGACCAAGTAGAAACTCTGGACACCAAACACCCTGAGGATTCAATCAAAACTTTATTATGACCTTTACAGCTCTAGTTTACTTCCCAGTCCAGTTGGAGATTTTTGCAAGGTCCCAGGCCTCTTTATCTCTGTGGTCCTTGCCCAGCTGTCTGTCCTGTGCCACTGCCAGTGTGTGGCAGTGACCCTGCTGACTTTGGATATGAAAGGGATTGTGGTAGGTCTGAAGCACAGGTGACCAAAGAAGAAGGTGACCAGAGAAGAATGCAGTCATTGGCACTGCCCACAGATCCCTGGGTAAAGGTTTACTCTTGCTGATGAGCAGGGACACCAATGGGTCTCATGTACTGAGTCCATCCAGCACAGGGGTTTCGCAGGGAAAATAGGAGTTGTGTAGGTGGTAAGGATCAGCCTGAGTTGCCTTCTCCTTTAGGACTGTTGAGTCTGAGGCACCTTTTTGAAAGCAAGCGCAAGGTTTGGAATAGCCACGCAGGAGGAGACTAATTTCCATGCAAACACGAGGACAGCAGGTGGTGGCAAGGTTCTGACCTGCCCTGGAGAACACCAGAGCACTACATGGCCTAAGGCTTGGCTCTTTGATATATCAGGATGCAAATGCCTGGCAAAGTGAGGAGCTGGAATTAGCTAAATGTCATTGTGGGGTGACTTATTTGGCTTCTCCGTGCCTCCAAAGGAGTGAATTTCTGTTCCTGTAAGGGGTTGCAGTGCAGTCCTGAGCAGATAAGGGCTCTGTGACTGTGGCATGAGAGCAAAGTTTCCTCTACTGTACTATGGTAAAACCTGTAACAGTGCTTGAGAAAGCTTTTCAGAAGAATGTGTGGTAGGCAAGCATGGAGTAACCCAGGACTCACTCAAATACCTCAAAATTAGAGATGGGTTAAAGATCGGAAGCCTGAGGTTTTAAGTTACTTTGAAATTTTTGTTACCCTTAACCTTTAAAACTGAGAGATATATATGTATACAATGAATCACTCTGTTTCTGTCCTGGCATTTTAGCAGATGGAGAAGTTGGTTTTAAGATGGAAGGGAGAAAATGATGACACAAAAGCCAGAGGTCAAACTGCAAGGAGTTACAGGCATGTCTTTCCTCCATATGAGTCCACATATCCTGAATATCCTACTGATGTGATTTCTAAGATCTGGACACTGGCCCAACTTCCCTCTGTTTCCAGACTCAGCATAGTCTGGAGTGATGCTGTGATCCATGCCTACCAACCCTGAAGGGCTTCCTAAATTATTGGCTTTGGAGAATGCAGTGGGGTTTCCACCGAAACTCCTCTGAAATCCTATTAGTTTGTTAGACAAGGAAATCCTTCCTGTAGGTTTTTTTTGTTTGTTTGTTTGTTTGTTTGTTTGTTTTTCCCTTTTCTCTCTGAAGCCTTCCTATGGAGCCCTACAGTGGGGATTCAATAGAATTCTGCAAGAGGAATAATTCTCTGCTGAATTCCTCAGGGTTTTTTTTGTTTGTTTGTTGTTTTTGGGTTTTTTTTGGTTTTTTTTGGTTTTTTTTGTTTTTTTTTGTTTTTTTCAGAAGGGATCAGAGACACGAAGCTTAATTGGGGGAGTTTATAAAGTGTTTGAACAGGATTGTACACATGTAGAGTGTTGTAGCAGGCATCTGGGCAAAGTATTACTACACATGTCCATTGTTCCTAAGGTTGAAAATCAGTTTAAAACATTAACCCATACATTCACATCCTTTTAATTTCCATAAAGCTTCACCTAATGGACTGAGAAATGTTACACTGTCTATTTGTTTTATGGCAATTTTCTTCCTGAAAAATTGAGTAAATCTCTCCAGCTGTCAGTTGTTCCCCTTTTTTTCCCCAATTTATTCAGAAAAAGTGAGTTGAGGGGAAGAACAGGAAAGACTTTTCCTTTTTGAATTATTCTAACCACATGCTTTTGAAGAGAACAGCAGTCTGTATTTTACAGATATAGGGCTTTTGTCATCTTTTGGGGTGTGAGTGGGACAAAAATTGGAGGTTACGGTTTCTGATGCCATGACAGATTAGGTGTCATTGTAGGCATCCTGAAGGCAATGGTGCTCTTGTAGTCTGCCAGGTTAAAGAGAGAGGCACAGTCCAACAAATCCTGTTGGATAAGTGTCATAAATGGCGTTTGTTATCAGTTTGGTTACATTAGATTAGAGTTCTGTGTCACTGGAGGTAGTCATAGGAATACAAGTCCTGCTCCTTCTCTCAATTCCATCAGAGTTGAAGACACATCTGCTCCAGAACGTGTTGTCTTTAAAGTGTGACTTTGAGGCCAGAACATTTTTTTCACCCTTAGCTCAGTGAACAGACCTCTCAGGGCCCTTAAGGCAAACCTTTGAAAAAAAAAGGAGTGCAAGCAACAATTAAAATAACAATAAGCTGCAGTGTGGTCCTAGGTAGGAACTGAGAACCTATTCAAAACCACAGCCAGCTCCAGCTGGAGAGCAGCAGCATGAATACCTCATTCAGGGATCTGTTGATCCATGAGAGCCTACACACCAAACTTTACTTGTTTGGGACCTAAGTGAAGGATTCAGATTAAGAGATGGAGATCCACAGGTCTTTAGTGTAGAGAGGTGAGCATCCGTGACTGACTTGACCTTGGACTTCCCCAAATTCTGACCTCATCCCAATCTTTAACATCCTCCTGGACTCAGCGACGTTACAAGTATCACAAGTGACAGAATAAAAGGAAACGGCTTCAAGTTGCCCCTGGGGAAGTTTGGATTAGATACCAGGAATAAAGTCTTTCCTGGAGGGTTGGTGAGACACTGGAAAAGGCTGCCCAGTGAAGTGCTAGAATCACCATCCTTGGGAGTGTTGAACAAACATGTGGATGCAGCCACTGGGGACACGGTTCAGTGGTGGGCTTGGCAGCGCTGGGTTAATGGTTGCAGTCCATGACCTCAGAGGGCTTTTCCAACCTTAATGATTCCATGATTCTAAGGGAATAACAATCCAAAGACCGGGCCCTGCTTGAATAGGGATGTGAGTGGTGAGTGTGGTGCTCCTGACCCTGTTTGCTGCCTCGGAGGGAGTCCAGTGTGTGCACAGAGCACAGCGAGGTAATTGAGCCGGAGAGGCCTTTCAGGCGTGCAGACACTCAGCGAGCTTTTATCTCCTTCTGACTCAACTTCACCCAGCATTTCTGTAACCACTTCCTCTTCAGCCCCATTAGAGGCAAAGGTACTCCTTTCCTTTGCCCACAGCAGCTGTTCAGTTATCTTGCCTTTATTCTGGGCCTCGGGTCTCCCCACCAGCACGCTCCCACCTAATGGTTTTGTGCCTCTTGATTTCACTGTCCTGGCACCCTGGGCTGCTCTTTGCCCTGGGTGCATCGAGGCACATCCACTTGTGTGCTGTGCTGCTTCTGACTCCTGATTTTTCTTCTTCTGTACATGAGGATTTAAGGGGAATTTCATATATTGCTGTCCCCCACACCCTCTTTTCCCTCACAGTCAAAAGACTGATGCATTCTGTAGGATAAAGCAGCCTCAATGCCTTCCTCTAAATACCCCAAATTATTGCCCTTCTTGTATGCCCTTTAGACACAGTGTTTCCCTATAGTCCCCCTTTGATGATGGGGATATTGGTACCTTATAGGGCCTCAAGGAAGACACCATTGCTTACTCAGCATAGAAACACACAGTGCGATCCTGGATGGACAAAATCCAACCTTTCTTACTCCTAGCATCATTTGAAGCATTCAGAATTGAATAACACGGGATGTGTTGTTTGTACAGACTCCAGACTGGGCACAGGATAGACCCTGGACTGAAGCCTTTTTGGTCCTCCTTGTGCCATCACTTACGGCTCTGAGGAATGGATGCCGAGCCAAGACCTAGTGCATTCCCTATCAGATGTGTTGTTTGATTTTATTTATTTCTTTGTTTCTCCCAAAGGAAGGGAAAGCTGGTGTATTTGGCACTTGTGCAAGCAAAAATGAAATAACAGAAGAGAGGGGAAAAAAAAAAAAGGAGAAAGGAGAAGTCCCGTGGAAGCAACAGTAAATAAAAACAAGACTCTCATTAATGATTTATACAGAGAAGTAATATTCCACACATTTCATGGTGCAGAGGGAAATGTTTGATCAGAGGGAGAAGGAGAGATTATTGCCCTGCCATGACGATGTTAGAAGGAAGCTACTGTGTCTGATGGCAGCTCTCCAAGAGCAGAGTCAATCTAGGAAAGTTTGGTAACACAGATGAAGGAATTGTACAGGGTTTTACTTTCTGTGGCTGATCTCTGTGCCAACAACCTTTCCCTAAATACCCATAAAACTTTCCATTTGTAGCCTGGAGTAGCTGCCGCTACCTCCAGGATGGTGTGCTTGGCAAGAGCTGGCTGGAATGGAGTGAGCATTTAAGTCTCCTTCTGTGCATATTGACACATCCCCCCCAAGAGTTTTATGGCTTCTGTCAGTGGAGTAAGTTTTATCCTTGCAGTGGTACACAGTGCTGCACCCAGCAGAGTGCTTGGGGTGGTCTCTTGGGTGATCCCAGGAGTCACCTTTCTCTATACATCATGCTGAGCACGATGATGCTTGGTCTGGAAGCTCTGCAACCTGGTGCTGACCTGACTTAGGCAAATTTCCGCGTTTGGTTTTTTGTGCTGTAATGAGCTGAAGCACAGTTGGCATCTCTTTCTGCTGTCTTGTGTCCTGGAGGCCTAATAACATGCCAGCTCTTGATGTCATTAGGATCAAACACGGCTCCTTGATTTCCCAGAGAAGTTGTGAATGCCTGGAAGCGTTCAAGGCCAGGTTGCATGGGGCTCAGAGCAACCTGGTCTAGTGGAAGGTGTCCCTGCCCACAGCAGAGGGTTGTAACAAGATGATTGTTAAGGTGCCTTCCAACCCAAGCCACTTTTTGTTGTTTGTCTTCCAGGGCACAAGTTGGCCCTTTAGAGACCAGAAGCCTTTGTGTGGAGATGTTCACAGGTCTGGTGTCTGTACCGCCTTCCCCAAAACCCAGACACAGCTCTAGGTTGAGAGTGAGTAGGTTTACAAAACCTTGGCACAGTTCTCAGGCAGGAGCTTGTTAAAGTCCTTGGGCAACGTGATGGGCATCTCTCCTCCTCTTGCAGATGGGTGCTTCGCTACGCTGGTTGTTGCCACAGCTGTACCTTGGGCAAGTATTGCTTTTATGGGCCTTGTGATTTATGGCTGTGTCAGTTGTTTAATCATTCAGCTGGCCCTCCTGTCAGCCCTGTATGATAGTTAGTTACTTACATAGAAAGGTGACTATCTGATCTAATTATAACGTCTCAAATCTAATTACGGAGCTAGATATGACTCCATAATATACTCTTAATGTCTCTATGTTGAGAAGACAGATACACATGTGTGTGATGCACACACTTACATGCCTCTGTAATTACAGATATGCTTAGACTCTCATTTATTTCTGTCTCTTTGTCTTGGGGAGGATGCTTGCAGGTTCATCTGGCTGTGAGAGATTATTTGTTTTACCACATCTTTTTTCCCTGCAGTGTGACCTTTTCTGGCTCCCTCTGCCAGGCTCCGGCACAGTGAGGCAGAGCCATCAGTCAGTGTTGCTCGGGAGGTGCAGAGGGCTGGTAGCACTTGGACTTGGGACAATCTGATGGAAACAACTGAAGATTACATTTCTGCTGTTGTTCTGGCAACTTCCATTAACCCTTGCTCCTTGTTTTCATGTGGATAGACCACACCTGGCATGGCTTGCATCCTGTCCCTTCAGAGAAAGCCCTAACGTAATCCATGCAGAATCAGAGGCAGAGGTGGGAGGACTGGAACAAAAGCAAAGTTGGAGGCAGGAGCACAATGCAGAGAGGAATCAACTTTCTTCTTCTAATTCACCCAATTAATGAATCACATGCCTTAGTTAGTTAAGTTATTTTTAGAGATAATTTGTGGATTACTGGCATTCACATATGGTCATATCATTTGCAATTATTATTAGTTGAGGATCCCAAACTTTATTTGCTGCACACCCATATCAGTTTTATGTGTGTTTATATTCAGGTATATCTTTGAGATGGGATTATAGCAGTGTGTTTAAAATTGTTGTGCAGTGGAGAGACAAATTTGCTCACCACAGGAAATGGAGGTCAAGTAATACATCACAGAAGATGTGATGTCTGGGGGTTGGAGGTGGCTCTGGAGATCATCCAGCTCACCACACTGCTCAGCACAAGTTCACCTAGGGCAGGATGCTAAGGGTTGTGTCTGGTTGGGATTTACAATCACAGCAATACCTTCAGCTGGAAGGGACCCACAAGGATCATCGAGTCCAGCTCCCGGCTCTGCACAGGACAACCCCAGTAATCCCACCCTGTGCTTCACAGCATTGTCCAAACACTTCCTGAGTTCCGACAGGCTTGGTGCTGTGACCACTGGCCCGGGGTTCCAGTGCTCAACCATCCTCTGGGGGAAGATCCTTTTCTTAATAACCAACTTTAACATCCTCTGAGATATCACCAGGCCGTCTCTAACTCTTGATGAAGAGGTGGCATTTTGCTTGAAGGGGAAGTTCTTCTGCCTTGTTTCTGTCCTGGTCAACACAAGGCAGGTGAAAGGGAGAGGATGTTTCCTCTGTGATCTGTAGTGGGGACAGAAAATAACTGTCACAGGCATTGTTGGAGCTCCCTGACAAAGCTGGGTTGTTCTTTCAGAGTATTATGGCTTCAGGAAGTACCTAAGGCTGTGGTCCAAAGATGTAATAAATCTAGCTCGAGGGCCCTAAGCAGTGGACTAAATACTCTACTGGTACATGATATTGATTTGGTATCAACTTATACTCCTGGTTAAAATTTGTTCAAAAAAAATTTCATTGATTTAATTTTATCCCAGAGGACTTGGTATTGTACCACACTGTGTCACTGGTCTGCACTACGCCGACTTTCTAGCCCGCAAGTTTTGCCCATACTCTGGAATTGCTTCTGAGTTACCACGAAGAAAGTTTTAAGTCCGTTCCATGGAAGTGTGTTCAGGTGCCTGTTCCTAATCTCCCTCAAAGTCATACTGCTGGCTATCTGGCAGTGTGTGAACAGAGACCACAACCACACACAAAATTCTGATTTTCCTTTAATTTTTTTTTCTATGCAAAAGAATATTGAGGAAATAGGTTGGGGCATTTTTTACTCCTAATGTGGGCCGAGTCCAGTGCAGCTTGCCACATGCCCCATGCCAGGCCGTTGGGTCTCTAAGTCCCTTGATGAATCCTGAAGTTTCACAGACACTTCTCATAAAAGCAGGTATCTGACCAAAACTTTCCCTCGAGTGTAATGTGGGTTGTCCATTGGCCTTTGCCCCAGAGGCAGCTGCATTTCAACAGTGGCACATATAATCATGGAAGCAACCTGGGAGCCTTGGGAGTGAAAGGTGATACCTCATCATTAAATACTGTTGTGTAGTCTCCAGTGCTTTGTGGTGAATGGCTTTAGAAAGACTGAGTGTAAAGAGGCTTCCAGGATTTCTGATATTTTGCACAGATTAGGGATTTAAGTGTATGTCCCATGGGAGAACGTGAGATCCAAAGGCAACTTGATAGATGCAGGGCCAGAAAAGGTGTGACCTCTACTTTGTATCCACCACAACACTCTCAGACTTGTGCCTCAGTTTTGACTCACTTGAACCTGTTCAATAGAGTTTTTTTTTTTTCTTTTCAACCTGAGTAATTTTATTCACAGACTCCAAAATGCAAGTCTCAGTACCTACAGTGGTATTAGCGTAGAAGAGATTTGGGCAGCACCTCTTAATATCGCTCCTAGCTCCCTGCTGATGCTCCTGGTGCTAGAGCAGTTCAGAGGAAGAGCACAAACATTGGGCAGCTGAACCTGCCTTGCTTGCATGTCTCAAAACAATGTTTGCTTGTTACTAATGCAGTTGCTCTCACACTTAAAATCACACAGCCATTAAGGTTGGAAAAGACCTCCAAGATTGTCAAGTCCAAGCTTAGGACAAAAGCCGTGCCAACTATTGTGTCCACTTTCATTTCATGGAGAAACCCAAACAGGTGGATTTCTCCCCACCTCCTGTGGGCTCTCACCTCCGTTTTTGTCCTCAGCAAATTTTCACTTTAATCACTTTATAGCCCTGGCATCTGAACACTTACAAGCATGAGCAGTTGCCTGAGGCAGGAGAAGGGAAGGTATTCAGAACCCTTAATGGAAGACATCCAGTATGACCCAAAGGAGCTGATAAGAAACCTGAGCACTGGTAGCCAGGCTGAGCAAGCAGGCGTTTGATTATTTCTCAGTACTTATCAGAGAAAGCGTGAATCTCTCCCTAATTAAGAGCTAATGCCAACTTCTGTGAAATTTGTTGTCATTCACCTGTGAATTATCCTCCTTAAATTTAACTTGACTGCAGGAAGCCTGCTAGCAGTAACACTTTCCTCTGTGAGCCTAATTTGGACACCTCTGTAGCTGCTTATTGAACAGGACTCGATGCTGCAGAGCACTGGAGCCCTGGAAGGGCAGTTTCCAGGTGGCAGCCTCCATGTCTTGGGTGTTTAAAATAGAAACAGAGCTTAAATAGCGTTTAAAACAGAAATAGAGCTCTTCCAGCAGTAGGACAAGGGGAATGGCTTTAAACCAACAGAGAGCAGGTTCAGTTTGTATATTAGAAAGAAATTCTTCCCAGTGAATGTGGTGAAGCCCTGGCACAGGTGGCCCAGAGACGCTGTGGCTGCCCCATCCCTGGAAGGGTCCAAGGCCAGGTTGGACAGGGCTTGGAGCAACCTGGGACAGTGGAATGTGTCTTTGCCTGTGGCATGGGGTGGAACTAGATGAGCTTTAAGGTCCCTTCCAACCCAAACCACTGTGTGATTCTGCTCGCAGGCACCCTGGAGAGGGAAGGTAGGGAGGTTTCCAATAAAGGTTACACACTCAGAAGCCCGAAGTGCTATTTCTAATTAGTCGAAGCACAGGTAGCCTGCCCAAACTAGAAAGACGAGTGTGATGTCCCTGCACCCAAATCATTTAACTACTAACCCTGGAGGAGAGTAAGAAGATACTTAAAACAATGACCCAGTTAATTCTGTGTGCAGCATTTGAGCACAGGGTTATTTGTTGCTACCTGCTGGTCTGGTGATATCATCATCAGCAAGCTCTTGGCAGAGCAGCAGGCCAATATTTTTAAGTTGGATTTTAAGGTGGATTTGGCACGGATTCATCTGACATGGCTGTAATATTCATCTGTTGCTTGTTTGTGCTGACCTGGAGGCACATGGCCAAGCTGGGATGAGCATTTGGGCATTGTGACCCAGAGTTTGGGTCCAAGACCCACAACCAGACTCTGGTGCAGAAACCGGGGTTTTTATTCACCCTCCACAAAACATATTACCCAGTGACTCAAAACCCGAAAGACCCTTCCTTGGCTGGGAGCCATGAGCTGTATTTAGGCTCCCGTTGAACACAAGGCACCAAATGGGTTGGTTCATTGCGCTGGTGTCTGTGGTGTGGTGGCCGTGGCCCCTTCCTCGCACCCTTGGTGGCTGCAGGCTCATCGTACTGAGTCAGGAGCTGTCTGCCAGAGCCTTCCCTTTCCAACCAGCAACGAGAGAGGTTAAAAGCCTGTGGGCGGAGGCCGGCACAGAGTGCCCATTGTACATGCGTGCATACCAGAGCAGTAACTCTCTGGAATGCTGCACCACCGCCGAGCTTTTACCACCTTGTGTTTGTGTTGCAGCCCAGGAGTGTGTGTACATTGTGTCCCTCTCCAAGTAGATTAACAATGCAAAATGGCAGATAAATAAGACGGCTTTTTTTTTTTTTTTTTTTTTTTTCTCTAATTGGACCGGTTGGAAGAGGAAGGTGGCAGATCTGACTGCCATCACCTCCACGGGCACAAAGGAGAGAGAGGCAAGGCAAGGTGCAAAGTCAGTAATTAGGCGGAGCAGTTCTCTGCAACTGTGTGGCTTTAAGGTACTAATTGCGTTAGTAATTAGCGACTACCACACGGTAAACACTTGGGCTCAAAACTATGCAAGGACATTAATTAACCCACTGTAGAATGGGTTTGAAGGCGGTAACTGCGATCCTTGTTTCCCAGGTGGTGAAGTGGAGAGACTTGCTGACCTGAGGGTGAGTCAGGGCAGGTATGCAGGAGACCTTGGGTCTGTTAGTTCCTCAAGATCACCTTAAATGAGACCAGTGGCAGCAGCTCTGGGAAATGAATCTTTCCCTCTGTTTTCAGACGTGCATCTTAAGTACAAGTGTTTTGATGGTGTATTTCTATCTCCTCTGAGCTACAGAAACCATTTCTAAGGCCAGATGGCAATTGAGGCTCTGATTTCTCCCTTTCTTTCTTTTTTTTTTTTTTTTTTTTCCTCTTTCTGCTTGGGTTGTCAGCTTGTGCTATTTATGGGAACTTTATTTGAATTTGTATCTGCTTGGACTTGGGTGGAGGTCATCTAATGATTTCTTGGAGCTCTAGGATGCTTAGGACTTTTCATTAGCAGCCATATGTGCCCAGGTCAGACAAGTGACCCATGGCCACACTCCAGTGTAAGTGTGGATCTATAACTAATAAAAGGTGCTTGTTAATTGCCTCTTGTTGAATTTCAAGCTCCTGCAAGGGATCTTTAAAAAGCTGAAAGAAGCCAGTGATACAAGGATGTGTTTTCTCTAGGTGAGCTGTGTTTTAGAGTAGTCTTCATTGACATTGCTATTCTGATTTGCTGATAGGTAGCATGATCATTTTTGTTTCTCCTTTACATATTGCTGCTCAAAATGACCTAGGAAATCCCTGGCTGTGCTCAGATCTTGACTGTAGTTGGTTGAGTGTAGCAGAGCTAATCTAGTAGGGAGCTGTTGCTGACAGAGTCGGTCTGCACCTCATGCACCTACTCCTGGCAGTGCCTTCTTGTTTCCTTCTCCATATGCCAGAAGTGTTACTCCTCTGATCCACTGGGGAGCTGTTTCTCCTAAAGTAGCTGAAAATATATTTATTTCTCTCTGCTAATTTTGCAGGCTACACTTTTGTAGACTCCTCTGCTAATTCTGTAACCTAAACTCGCTTGCCATGATGTGTGTGTGGGGGGGGGTGGCAATATGGGGGTTCTAGGGAGGGTGTGTGAAAGCACCCCAATACCTTTAAAAAACACTGTATAAGCGTTATTTTTAACAAGCCTTTCCATGTCATTGGGTGATGCAACTTTTGACTCAGCTGAACATTCACAAGCTTTTCCCCTTAACTTTAGCTGAGACTTTTTATTAGGTACCAAGTACGGGTGCTTCCATATCAGAGGGTTCCATCTCTGATGTTCTAAAGAAAGGCCAAATTTGCAAGGATGAGAGAGCACAGCCTGTGCATCAGCCAGCCCAAGGCTCTACCACAGAGCAGTGGTACCCAAGGGCATGAGGAACTCTGGAAAACCCTGAGAGCAGCTTTTCTCCATCATCCTGCAATGGATCCTCCTGCACCTCCAGCACCCCAGGCTGCTTCTTGGGCTGCAGTCATCTGTAATGAATAATTGATCCAAAGCAGGGCCCTCCTCAGAACACCTGGCAGCCCAGGGCATCTCTCTCTCATACCTGGGAAATGGGGAAATAGAGAGTTTGGTGATTCAGAGAGGCAGCACCATGTTTTCTGTGCTCTGATAAATGGGTTATTGTTTAACCTAAGGCAAGTATCTGCCTCTACTTTTTTTCCCCTCTGAAAACCCTGTGAGAGTTTTGAAGTAATGGGGAGGTTCGTGGTTGTGGAGAAGTGGCTGGCCCCTCCTTTATTCCCTAAGTTGAGTTGAAGATGTTGGCATTTAGTGAAAAATTTTGAGTATTTGTTTTTTTTTTTTTTGCCTTGGTTGCCATTTTGCTTCAAGGAAAGCTCTTGGGATGCCGCAGGGGAAGCCTGAGTTTGCCCTGTGCCCTGTTTCATTGGAAATGTTTGTATGTGTGCTAACTTCCTCTTTTTCTTCTTCTTTCTTTTGACAGTGGCAGATTTGGTCTCTTCTGAGCAACTTGCAGCCTCTGGGTGACCGGGACATTGAATTTGGTGGACAGTGACCATTCGCTCCCTGGGATCGCAGCTGCCCTTGCTTTCCTCACCCCCTCCCGCACTCCCCTTCCCTCCGACAGAACTCCAGGGCATTGTGGTATTGCTATGGAGCCCAGGGAGACTTTGAGCAGCTCCCGGCAGAGAGGAGGCGAGGCAGACTTTCTGCCTGCTGCTGTCACCTCCACGAAGCCTCCTCCTGTCTCTGGCTGCGCAGGGGAGACGATGCTGCCTGCGGCAGGCTCGGGGAAAGGGATCCCGGTGAGCAGTGAGAGGCTGGAGCCAGAGGAAGAGGATGAGCTGGGTTCCGGAAGAGACGTGGATTCCACTTCCAACGCAGACAGCGAGAAGTGGGTGGCGGGAGACGGCCTGGAGGAGCAGGAGTTTTCCATCAAGGAGGCAAACTTCACAGAGGGGAGTTTAAAGCTAAAGATCCAGACCACCAAGAGAGCGAAGAAGCCCCCAAAGAACTTGGAGAACTATATCTGCCCTCCCGAGATCAAAATCACCATCAAGCAGTCTGGGGAGCAGAAGCTTTCCAGAACTGGGAAAAATAGCAAAACAGCTAAAGAGGAGGACAGATCACACTCCAAAAAGAAGGTAAGTCCTATTGTTTCACAATATTTCCAATTTATTCTGGGAGCACAGGGAGAAAGGGAGGAATAAACCTGCTCAAACAGCTTGTATCCAAGGTGTAACCTTGGAAGGGTTTGGCCATGGAGGAGCATAGGGCGAGTGTCATCCTGCACCACCACATATGCATCAGGAATGATCTTGAACTATCCTTCAGATGAAACAATTCAGAAGGGATCAAAAGTTCAACAGGGCCTCTTCTATTTTTGTGTGTAATTGAGTTTTAAGATTAATCATTACACGAGTGAGAAATGAAGGAGCCCACTTCTAAACTGCTTTGTGCCTGAGCGCTAATGCTCGAGCCTTTTGGCAGTTAAAGCATTCAACTGCATTTTTAAAATAGAGGTATGTGCACAGTGAACAATTGAATTCATTCCTGTATTCTGGGTGAAGGGCTCCATTATTCTTGATTACAGCATTGTGCGAGCGGCACTACAGTTATGCCACAGAAAATACTTCCATTATAAGTCTCATTTTCTCCCAGATGCTTATCATTTCCTTGAAATATCCTTCTGCAGAGAAATTCTTGGTACTTTGTGTTTGGGTAAAAATGGATCTTTTTTTTTTTTTTTTTTCTTTTCATTTAGTCAAGGATGGGAAAAGAAAGAAAATCCTTTCTTTGTATGAGCTGTTTTCTGGAGCACCCTTTTGTTTTGCTGTTGGCTTGGTTTTTCAGTAATGTCCCCTACATCTAATTCTTGAAATTAATTTGAGTGTATTAAGCAACACTGCTCATGATTTTTTGGGTGTATTGGTGTTTTCTGTCCTAGTCATTCAGAAAAAAGTTTTGGTCAGGTCAAATACAAATACTTCACCTCTGGCTCCTTAGTAGCATGTGGGC
Organism: Empidonax traillii; assembly: GCF_003031625.1. NCBI lineage: Eukaryota > Metazoa > Chordata > Aves > Passeriformes > Tyrannidae > Empidonax > Empidonax traillii. Next base: position 4,348,017 of record NW_020955203.1, read on the forward strand.
ACCATGATGAGTTCAGACAGGAAGCCAGATTTGATGAAAGACTCATGAGTATCTCCAAAACCTGGACAAATTCATCTGAGATATAGGCACCCCCTGATTAGAGCTTGGGGCATGACTTGGTTTTCCGACTCATGAAGCTTTGATCACTCTTTCCCCATACATTATGCACTTGATGGATGCTCTGAGTGAAGCCTTGAGGAGGCCAATTGCCACAACCTCTCCCTGGAGAAATCCTCCTCAGCAGACTGACTTACACTACAATTTTCATAACTCAAAATTACTTTTTGAAGCATCAACACTTTCCATTGACTCAAGGCAGAGCCCAGGGAGATTAACATCACTCAATCCTATAGTACTTTTCTTACAAGATGAAGAGTGTGTGTGGGGAGGGGATATTTTTTTTTCTCAGAATCTTGCTAAATGGCATGTCCATTTCATGTCCATTCTATGGACATGAAAGTAGTTCCTCTTTTGAGCACAGCAGAGGTCTGGCCCTATAACACACCAAGAAGGGATTTTCCCACCTCTTGGGAAGGATGGGCTGTCTTGGCACCAAGCAGTGTCTTATATTGACTTTTCTTTCCTCCCTGAATGCTTGCAGAGGTCTCAGGGGAAGCAGAAGTTGTCTGAGACTGTGCTTGGTGACAGCAAAGGTGTCACAAGCAATCCTTCCATGGTCACAGAGGGAGAAAAAAAGAATTGCAAACCACTGCCTACCGTGCAACGACTGTGAAGGAAATGACTGCATAGAAATCAGAGCTTTCATTTCTATTTATCACCCAGTCAGATGGGTATGGACGGTGTAGTCTTTCCTGTGGGGGGTCACTGGAAAAGGTTGAATAAATAAAGCTAAGTATAAGGAAGTTATGTGCAAGAAAAACCAAACAAAAAACCAAACAAGCCCAATGCGAACAATAACTAAAAATGCACCTTGTTAGTGTGTTTATGCTCAGGGTGAGACTTTAATTGCAGCAGGATAAGGAGTTTGAAAGAAGCAGACGTGGCTGCATCCAGCCTGCACCTGTGCTGTGAGGTCCGAGCTGGCTGGGGCTGTGTTCACACCCTGTGCTCAGGCTGGGAGCGCTCTGGGTCAGCACTGGTCTAATCTGGCCATTAAAATGAACACCAAAAAAAAAAAAAAAAAAAAAAAAACACACAAAACCCCAAAACCAAACAAAACCACCCTACCACCCAGCAGGTGGATGCTGTGAGCAGATGGGTGGAGGGCTGCTGCTCCGGTGCATCCATTAGCATAACACCCAACGGCTGCCGTGCGCGCGGCAGCTGCCGAGACACAGCTGCGGCTGAGAGATGTCCTCAGCAGGGATCTGGAAGACCCTGGTGCTCTGATCTCAAGGGGCTTGATGCCTGGAGACCTACAGCCTGCATCACCGGGGTGGGAAATAACCTGCGTCCCTGCAGCCGGAGGGATTTTGCACGCAGCTGCCTCTCAGCTCGTGGGTTTCAGGACCAGGCCGTGAACGTCTCGTGTCAACGGGGTGATGAAAGGCATTGCAGGAAGGGAAGGCTGGCAATGAGTGGGAGAAAAGCTCCAGTGCTGGCAGCAGAATTTCTTCCGTGGCCAACGCGTGTGTCTTGTGGCAGGTACAGAAATCTTTGCAGGGAAGATAATTAGGAGGAAAGAGCAAGTTGAAACTCGCATGGAGATGTAGCTCTCTTGTCCAACCCTCTGTTTCCCTGGGAGAGCAGAGCACACAGGAGCCTTCCATGTGTACTTGCAGAACCACCAAGAGCTGAAGTAGTGGCTGGGGGTGGGGGGGGGGGGAAAAGTGATTGTCACGTTTAAATGATTCTGGCGGTTTTGAAATTTCAGCGTTAGGCTGTTTGATTGCCTGTTGCTTTAATCAGCACAAGCTCCAGAAAAGCAGCTACTGGCAGCAGCAGGAAGGAACAACACATTTAAATGAGTGGGCTAGACCTTCAGCTGGCATCACTCCACTGTCCTCCATGGATTTTTGCCAGGAGAGTTTGGCCCAACATACACATTTCCCTTGCACATGGGAGCAGCATCATTATTTGGGTTTACCACCTTGCTTGTGGATTCAGGGAATACACACAGGCCTCCCAGACTGAGCTGCCATTCTCATGTCTCTGGTGGGTGGGAGTGGTTGTCCTGCACCTCCTGGAGTAGCACCAGAATTTATTTTTCCTCCTGAGGAGGTGCAAACTCTATCAGGACTTGAAAAATCACTTTAGCTTGTTGCATAATTTTTCCAGCCACATCTCCAGTAGTCCCCAGTGCTTTGAAATACCACTTCAGCATTCTTGCAGGAGTTTCAATACACACAGCACAGAGGGCAAGTAATGAAAACATGGAAGCAATTTAAGTAACAGCATGTGGGTACACAAAGGACTGGTAATGCCAGCAATGTAAAAAGGGACTGTGAACTGGGGATATAACATTTATTCAGTGGCCACTTAGGGAGGAAGAAGATATGCCTGCTCCTAAGCTTTACACTGCTCTGCTAATTAGGCAATAGGGGTTAGTGCCTGATTTCTAAAGCTGTGGTCCAGAGAGTGGCAGTGATTAGAAGGGGGCTCTGCGGAGAGTCATGATGCTCATATGCTGAGGCCCAGGGTTTTTGCCTTTGATTCCAGCTGCTACACTATATTAAAAGACATAAACATGCATTAAATACTTTCCTCATGTTGCTTTTCCGTGTGAGCAATCGCCCCGGGGATGTTATGTGATCCTGAATGGGAAGGGAGGGAATTCAGGAGAGGATCTTGCTGGGTGCAGTTGCTGATGCCCTGGAGTGGGGAGGGGATGAGAGAGCATCAGTGTTGGGAACCTCTGCTCTGCTGGCTTGAATGCTTGGCTGCTACCCAACAACTTTTGGGGTTTCTTTCAAGTCCTGAGCATGCCAAGTTTCACATTAGCTTCCCCTGCTTGAAAATAAGAGCGAAGGTAGTTTCCTAACCCTTTTCCTGGGACTGCTCAGAAGCTGAATCGTGTCTTGGGTTGTTCCTGCGGCTACTTGTGTGGCAACTGGAAAGTGCACAAATGTTCTGTAAGAGTTTTCTCTTATTTCAACCCTTTGGCACCTGGGGATGGAGCAGGCTGAACTGTTGCCATTTGTAAACCCACAAATAGCTCTATTTCATTTAGTCTGATTGGAGAGGGAGGGAAGAAAAAAAGCCAGGAGCCCAAAGGATGTCCTGCTGGCATGCTGGCAAGCCCTGCAGCTGCTGCTCACCCATCTGCAGCAGGGTTGCTAAAGTCCAGCATCCTCAGCATCACTAAAGGTGCCTTTTCCTTTAGATAAGGAAACACGTTATCAGTCTAGAAGGATGCTGAAAGTGTGGCACCCAATGCAATGAAGCAATCCATCAGCATTTCCTGTCTGTCATGTAGCATTTAACAAGCCCCAGATGAGCAGTATTTCCCTGGTTTTGTTTTATTTCTTTTTTCACCCCTTCTCTGCATTTGCTCTTCTTTCTATTCTCTTACATCTGCAAACACTTCATTTTTCACCTTTTTTTTTCCTTTAAGCATAGCCTGACAAAGTTTCTTTGGAGCTTTCATGGTAATGTCCTTCTTCAGGGAATGTGAACTTTTTTTTTTTTTTGTAATTATTAGTGCACTAGGTTTTTTTGAGAGCTTGGGATAGCTGAATGCATTTTATTGAGATAAGCACAGCAGCAAGTGAATTGGAAGTAAAGCTTCCTTGTGTGCAAAGGAAAGTCTATCTTTGGATTTTCTTGCAAGATTTTTTCTTTTTTTACCTTTGAGTTTCTGTGGGTGTATTTGCCATTTCTCTGCAGGAAGCAGCTCTAACACTTCCAATTCATAGTCTTCGATTCCCCCCTGCCCCACACACGCAACTTTCTGCTGCAGGGCTTACCTTTCCTTGAGGACTCACTCATTCATGTGCTTTTGCCATTGCACCCCCTCCTTCTTCCAGCAGATCATGAGCACTTTCCCCCTCCTTCCCCTTCCCCCTTGTTTTCATTGCTGACTGCACATTGCACTTTCCCTCCAGGTCCTCGTGTGCATCCGCAGCTCTTGCTGGATTACTCCTCTGCCGGACTCCTCTCCCCGGTGATTTGTGTGTATGATCATCCAATTGCTCATCCTGCATGCTTATTCCTCTTTTGCTAAGGGCATCCCCCGTGCGAGATGTCTTCTGAGTCAGCTCTTCCTGTTGCGATCCCAAACGTGGCTCGGGGAGTTGACGTAAGTGCTGGCTCCCTGTGCTGCGTGAGGCTTAGCAAGGAGGAGGAGGAGAAGGCACTTGTGTGTTGTCATACCTGATTGAAGTGGCAGGATTTGATTTACAGCTTCATTTTTTTTTTTTTTTTTTTTTTTTTTTTTTCCCCACAAAGGATGCAGCATCCACAGCCCTTTCAGCCTGGACCTTGGTTTGGTCCTTACTCTTACTTAGCAAACCCCTGAGGCTGCTCTAAATGGTGCTTGTGGCAGGTTATCTGAAGCTCACACCAGCAGAGTAGACCTCAGCCTCTTGCCAGCTCATGGCACATCGGTAGAGCCCCAGAAGTGCCAACACAGGGGAATGTTCTTCGAGTTGCTTTAAGGTGAAACAGGTTTTTGGGCAGCTGAGAGATCAACTCAGAGGTGCTCCAACAGGCACAAGGCTCCTGGCATTTTTACAGTCTTTCTACACAAGTAGGGGTGCAAAGCTACACCAACTCAGCTCTTTGATATTCATCCCAGGTTTCCTTTAGGCTAGCTTTTCTCTCTACCGCATTGTTGAAGGCACAAATGAAGCAGCTGCAGTTTGGTTCTCTCCACAGCTACCTTAGGCTCCCCTCCAAAAGAAAGCAGAAATTATTTTTTCTTTGTGAAGAAATTAATTTCTTTGCTTAAGAAACCAGTTTTTCTGCGAGCTGAGAACCGCTTGGGTTCATCTGGGTCCTTGAAGGCACCTGAGGTTCCCAGACTGGGAGCTGAGTCCTCTTGATCTCCCACAGCCTCTGGAGGAGGCTGGTCCCTCCTGAAGCTGGTTCAGTACTCTCTCTGAAGAGTAGGGAGGGCTCGATCCCAGGTCTTAACCCTTCCTTCTCCTCCAAACTTACTGGAGAGGTGCCTGTCTTGCATCATGTCATGGATATCTTGTGACAGGAATAAGGCAGAGTGTCTTTTCCAGCTCGGTGCTCTGCCTGAGCCAGCTGATGCCCATCCCTCACTGTCTGCTCCCAAAGAATTGAGACTTTTTTTGCATTTAGTCAAGTGTGTCTTAAAGAAGCGAATGTCTGGCAATGAAGGGATGGGGTGAGGAAATGTAAGCAGGCTTTTTCTGCTAAACACTGAGTGCCAGATAAGGAAGACTTGGTGTATTTGATTAGCTGCCATATGACCAGGGCTTGGGGAAGCTGTCTGTGTTGAGGACAGGCTTTGTTTTGCAGCAGTCTCTCCCTCCCACAGCTGAGTTTCGATGGGCCTCTGTGACATTTCCTTGTTTGCTTGAGCTGTGTCGTTCTCTTCAAACCGTGACAAAACATCTGTGGACCTGGTTTTGAGGTTGAGGAGGCGCTGCCGGGAAGCAACTGGTGAAGCAACTGGGACAAGTGCAGGAAGCTGGGGATCCAGCTGGAGGTCCTTAGTCCCAGCCACCTAACTGCAGGAGGGGACAGGTGCTGCTCCTGCAGTCTTGTAAACACTTGGCCAAGTCAGCACACGCGGGTTGTTTCGAAAGCACTGTGGCCTCCAGGCTAACAGAGATGGAGATGCGATGTGCTGGCTTGTGCACCCGGGTCTGCAAACTGGCTGTGTCTTCATTTGCAGAGATTTTGGGATGCACAGAGGTGTCAGTCCTTCATGCACGTGATTGTGTTGTTCCAGCATCAGCTTTTGCGTGCAGTGCTTCCTTTCCCGCCCTTCCAGGCACACCCGACCACAGAAACCTTCTGATTTACCTCCAGATTTTTCATCTTTAATCCCTTTTTCACACACACACAGACACGCTCAGCCAGCCCCCTCGGGTCAGATCTAATTCTTCAAATGCTTCATTCTCAGATGGGCTTCTTGTTGTCCCCACTCCTCTGCCCAGCCAGTGGGACTGAGTGATGGACTCATCTGAGCTCATTTGAATGTAAAGTGTGGGTTCGACTGGTGCCCTCAGTTTGTCTTTTTTTTTTTTTTTTTTTTTTGCTTTTGGTAAGGGCAATGAAACTTGTGAAAATTGGTTTCTGACCACTTTCCTGTTATGTGATTTCTCTGGTGTCTAGTGATAAGTGAACTTGCTAGCCAAGCCCTCCTTGGGAGCCCCTCAGTGGTTCTTTTCTTCTGGCCAGTGAACAATTTGAACAAATCTTTTTAGAATATTGTATCTCAAAGATTTCTTCCATCAAATGTGATCAAAACTGGGCAAAAATATTCCAAAAACCTTGAAGAGAGGATCATGAAGGCAAGGAGTTTGTGTGTGCATTAACATGCACACAAACACAGTGTGAACCATGTTAGCCTTGTTTCCTTAGGAAACCAGTCTAAAAATATCCAGAATAAACATGCATTGTTTTGGCTTTTAATGCTGAGACTTTTCCAACTCTTGAACGTTAAATTGATTCCATTTGATACGTGACACTCGAGGACAAGTCCAGTTAACTGTGTTTTCATAAGAGCATTATTTTCCATTTCTTGCCATGACCTCTAACATGAATTAGACCAGTGGCTGTTGGCTTCTTCATTTCAGGACGTGAAGTGCTATTTCTACATCATGATTATATTTGGACTCTGAGCTGCAGGTGGTTGCTATCAGGAGAGGGATTCTCAAGCCATGGCACATGCACCAGTAGCATGACACTGCTTCCAATTATGATGGACAGCAAACCCCACTTCTTCAGGGTGGTATCACACCAAACATCTTGATATTATTTTTCTTTTTTTTTTTTTTCCTTTTTTTTTCTGGAGCTGTGGGCTAGCAGTGAAAAGGACAGCATAAGGGCTAAGGTGCCTTACTACAGGTTGAAGATGAGGTTTTATGTCTGAGATGTGGCCTGGACTGTGGCCAGGACAGAATTGCTGAAGATGAGGACATGGTCATTAAAGTTAAGACAGTCACCTACAGCCATGTTTGCAGAACTAAGTGGGTCTCTACCAGATTCAGTTTAAGGTGATGTCTCATGTTCCTATTGTACATCCATGTCTGCTGCTGGCCAGTCCTGTACGAAGGCACCAGGAGATCCTGCCCTCCTGCTAGAATTTCACAAGCTCTATAGAGAGGAGGATAAATGGAACCATCTTGTCTCTTAGTACAGAATGTGAAATAGAATAATAAGATTAAGTAACTCACTCAAGGAACCTGTCTCAGGCCAGGGTAACACTCAGACCTTTTTTACTGAGCTGTGGTTGCTTAACCATGACACAACTGAGTCTCCCAGGTAGTGACCTGAACTCCAAGCATGGAGTGGAGAGCTCTTCTGGAAGCCAATCCTCTTCCAGTTCTCATTTAAACTGGCCAATTTGTTTCAAAATTGTTAACTCTCCACATCTTCACTGCTCACTTAAAAATAAAACTTAGCGAAGGGTTAGAGCTATAAGCAGAAATGAGGGGGTGGAGTTTCGGGGCCAGCATGCAATCGGTTGACCTACATGCCCTTAATAATCCGTTCTGGTCTGTAAACCCTAAAATGTGGTAAGAGTTGAATGAGGAATATCTACTGGAGGACTCATTATCTTCTCATCAGTTTCCCATGGTTCTGTCTCATCTGGGTGGCGAGGTTTGTAAAGAGATGGTATCTTTTATTGACATCGGTGTTACAACAGCTCCACCACAATAAACTTGGGTGGTTCATTGAGGAATCTCAGTATTTTTCAGCATCCCAACTTCATGTGAGCTGCTCTCCCTCCACATGGCTGAAAGATGAGAATCAGCCCTGAGGGGTTTTGTGGGTAATTTCCACTTGCCCAATGCTCTCCCTTTCGGAAGGAATGCGGTGACACCAGCAAATAAGCCAGAGGCCAGGGCCCCTCTCTCCTTGCTGATGACTCTGTCTGACAAGGAGAGGTCTGAGCAGTGGACATTCAATGTGTCACCACTGATCACACCCTCGCCTCACCGCAGGGCAGGTCACTGGGTCCCCACCTGGTGCTTCTGTGACTGTGCTTAGCAAACACTTCTCCCAGGAGGATGTGTAGGAAACAGTTTCCTCATACCTCGGAGGTAGAGCTTACACTGTAATTTCTAAATGGACTTTTATCAGCAGTCTCCCCTGCTCCTCAGTATGTGCTAGAACACTGTGCTGGCCTGGGTAGCTTCACCTAAACTTTACCTATCCCAGTGGGGTAATTTGATGAAAGCTCACCCTTAAGACTAACACAAGTAGACATGAGGCAGGTATTTTTTTTTCCACTGAGGAGCAGCAGCATTAAGAGGATCTTGATCATCCCTCACTTCTGCTTCCCACCAGAAGCTGCAGGGACAGCCTCTACATTAGTCACCTGCCTAATGTGTATCAGCAAGGAGCTTGAAGGCACTTGTTTTATTGCATCTTCCACTGGGAACTGATGCTATTGGACTGGCAACATATTCTACTTCTTACATCGCATGTTATATACAGGTTAGATGGGGATAATTAATTTGTCTTGTCCATTTTCTGACACTGTGTTCACCAGCACTCAGCTGGTGGAGCACTCTTCCCAAAGACAGCCCCTCCTTTTTACATGGGATACTTTTCTTCAATAATTGATGTAATCATTAGGACAAATTCCCTCCAGCCTTTTCTCTCTCTGGTCTTAATTCCATTGCATTACTTACAATTATATTCCTGACTTGGAGAGGGGGGGGGGGGGGGGGGGGGGGGGGGGGGGGGGGGGGGGGGGGGGGGGTGAGGAAGCCTGTTTCCCTTTGTGACCAGGGCACAGGAGGAACTGGGAAGAGCGTGATGGGGAGGGATCGATCTGTCCTTAGGTCATTGACTCTGGGCGTGGGCAGGAGCTGCTATTAGTCACTGGGGGACAGTGACTGCCAACGTGCTTCATGGGAATTTGTGAAGCACAGGGCAGCTCTGCAGGAGGGTAGCACACCCTTTGCTGCTCCCTCTTCTTGGGTTGGCAGCTGCGGTGCATAACCAAGTCATTCTTCATCCTCAGAGGCAACTTGGCTGCTTGGGATGCAGAGCCCTGAGGTCTGCTTGGGGCACCCTTGAAGAGAGTAGGAATTTGGCTGTTGATGTTTAGCTAGAGGGTAAAGGATATTTTAAGGAAAAGGGAGAGCAGCTTGTGATGGACAGCTAGGTCCTTAACCTGAGGCGTTTGAGTATAATAAAAGGGCTGACAGTGACTTTCCTGTGTCTTTCTGCATCTGCAGGAGTTCATATTACTGATATTTATATGTACCAGTTTGGTAAACTAGGATTGTTGCTAATTGCTGTCTAAATAAGCCTTTCACTATTACATTGTAAATTTGGCTGCTGAATTGCACTTCTACCTGCGTAGATGTTGGTGTTGAGGATTGTCCTAAGGTGTTTGAAAAGGTGGGAGATGGAAACCATGTCTTTTTTTCAGTTTATCTGGCCTGACTTAATCTAATAAACTTAGCACGAGCCCATGGGGTACAGCAGCTGCGTGCTGGAGATAGAAGTCGCCTCAGTCCATCTTGGCCACATGGTTTAATAGGTCTATGAAATCCCTGGGTCAGAGGCCAGCCACCATGCCCATTTTTGTCACATCTCAGTGATGTGTATCCTGGCAGGTTTTTCTTTTTGTTCCCTCCCCGGTATGGAAAGAACCATCTGCCGGGTTGGCTTTCAGAAGAATTTTGAAAAATACCAATTTCCCTTTGTTGAGAGGGGAGAGGGAAGGGGTGGGGGAGGGCACACAGGACAGAAGGGGGAAGGAGAGCCTGACCTAAAACCAAGCCAGTATTTTCAAGGATTTTAGAATAGCTCGTATTGTGTTTCCTACTCCCCAAGGAAGGGTTGTCCTCTTTCTTCTTTTCTCTTTGATTCGATTCCCTGCCACTCTGTGAGCAAGTCAGAAGCTGCAGCTGCTGCTGTCAGCTGGGAAGGGAGTCCCCTTGTTTAAAACCCATGTGTTAATCCCTGGTTAGAAAAAGTCGAAATGCTTTATGTTCCCCTTCTCGTCCACTTTTCTCCCTGCATTTTCCCTGCCTGCCTGTGGAGTTGTGTGAAAACACAGATATAGGTAGACCCCAAAGAGACTTGACAAGAAGCACAGGTAGCATGAAGGTCTGTAAACAGACAAACCTAAGGACTGGACAAGGCAACCAAATCTAGTTTTGAGAGTAGGGAAGGAGTCAGAAAGGGTATCAAGCATGTTGTGAGGTCTGGGGAAAAAATTATGGGGGCCTTTAGGAGTAAGAGGAGCTGTTTTTTTCATGGCTGCTGGACACAGATGGGTAGAAGTGTTTGCTCACAGGGGCTGTGCTTTGTTCCTAAGGAAAAGCCAGCAGCCCAGTGGGAGAGGAATTTAAACAGTGAGGTAAGGAGAAAGGAGGATTTGGGCTCTGCCAGATGGAGACAGCCACGCAGGCAGTGCTGCAGAGGGTCTGATGGGTAAATAAGAGGCTCAAGGGGCTCAGAAAGCTTATCATCAGGTGTGATATCCCAGCATTGAAGGGGGAATGCAAAGAGTGGCCTGAGGTTCAAATGAGAGAGGAGGAAAGAGTTTTGATTTTGACCGTGACTTTTTCCTCAAAAATCCCCCTACTGTCTTTCCTAGAAGAACAAGGAAATGCATCACCACAAAAATAGGGAGAAAGGAGCTAGAACATGGATGGTACTTAAGGAAAATTGAAGGTAGTGTCCTGTAACTATTATCGGTCATAGAATGGTTTGGGTTGAAAGAGATCTTAAAGACCACCTGATTCCAAACCCCTTTCCATGGGCAGGGCATCTTTGGAGTACTTCATATCTGAATAGTACTAAAGAACACAGATTTTTCAGCACTTTCCTAAGGTTTTCGAGCAGAAAACAGAGGCAGGCAGAGGTGTCTCACCCAGGGCCACTGGAAAAGGCATCCCACCTTCCGCTGCTCCAGCTGCAGCAAGGACCCCTGTGCCCACCCCACAGCTTGGTGTTTCCAACATGCCTCCCACCACCACTCGGTTCACCCCATCCACAGGCTGCCAGAAAAAAAAACAAAAAAACAAAAAAACAGGGTCCCTGCAGGTCTTTTTTCCTTTCCCAGATGCGGTGGTGGGGGCAGGCCAGCGATGCCCACCCAGCGTGGCAAGGGGTGGGCTGGCAGGTGGGCCAAAGCTCTGTCCCGTGGGCTCCGTCCCAGCAGATCCCTCGTGACCTCTGCTCGCCGGTTTTGGGTGGGGGGAAGGAGCCAGCAGCCGCAGTCTGTACCCCCACGCTGCCCCAGCCCCTTCCCCGCCGTGGCCACTCGTTAATAAAGAGGTGTAATTAGGAGCCCTCCCTCCATCCCGTCTGGTGTTGAGGCCATTTGTGTGCCGGAGGAGGAGGGGCAGACCCGGCACTGATGGGGGGAGGTGGCAGCGGGGGAGAGAGGGAGGGAAAGCTCCTTTGTTTGTTCAAGTAATTTAGGCCTCAGATGTTCTAAAAGAGAAGAGCAAAAGAAGCTTGATCAGCGCTGGTAAAGGTGCGCTTCGGGGCGCAGAAATATCCCTGATAGCAGAGGTAACAAAGTGCAACAAAGAAGTGTGGGTTTAAGCATTCTGAGTTTGTTTCTTAAGTCTGCCAGGAGAGATGTGAATCTTGGACGAAACTCAACCAGCAGCAAAAAACAAAACAAAACAAAACAAAACAAACAAGAAAAACCCAAAGAACCCACCAACCAAACAAGAAAGAAACGTTTTTTGCCCTTCACCAATATCTCTGCATCCGAGCACTGTGAGGGACTGAAGGGTGCCTGGATTCTCAGAGTCCTGGGTGTTGCTGCTGGGTGTTTGCTTTGTGTTTGCTCTGCTTAGCCAGGCTGAAGGGAAACATAGGAGAGTTCCAGGATTTTGCAGCTAATGGATTTTGCTTCTGTTTCGTATGTGCTAGCACACTGCCCTTCAAGATGAGGTTTTCTACTTTATGTGCGCTGACACATTGCCTTTGGTGTTTTGATCGCATCTCTCCTGTGCCTTCCCGTTTCCCTCCAGCCCCATTAGACACCTCTTCTTTAAAAATGAGAACCGAAAATCAAAGAAAACAAGTGGCAAACATTCTTCTATCCTTTTAGGCTTAGTAAAACTCACCTTCAAACCTCATCAAGAGGCATAAACTAAGGTGAAAATGTCTGTGTTGTGATGGGTGGGCTCTGCTGTTGAAATCCTTGAATTTCAACTGTGTGAAAGTTGCAGAAAAATGCACATGGGAGAATTTAATTATTTTTTTCTTTTTTTCTTTTTTTTTTTTTTTAAGTTAGAGAATAGGGTAATGGTGTGAAAGAATGAATTAGTTATGGCAAATCTTATTAGTGTCTATTGTAAGCAGAGAAACAGAGACATATGGGACCACTTGCAAAATTATTCCTTGTTTATTCAACTTCGTAACCGAAGCAAATTTTTTTGCATAGTGTCATTTATTTGGCAACTGGAGGGGTGTGGAAGGTGTGTGTCTATGGAGCAAAAAGGGGGAAAGGGGCGACGCAGTATTGGTATTCCATTAAAACTGATGCTCAGTGCTTTGTTTGTCAGGTTTTGGCAAGGCTTTTTGCTTTGAAAGCCTTTCAGAGAGGATCGAAGCAGATGGCAGGGAGATCCTGTTTGTGTTATTTTTGGACATTCCCATTGAAAGTCTCAGATTGTTGTCCTTTTTCCCCCTTCCCCCACTTGTGTATGTTTTTCTTTCTTCCTTCCTTTCCCCTTTCCTTCTTGAGAACCTTTTTTATTTTTTTAAAGCATATATTAATAATCATACAACACCACCTAAAAGCTGAGTGTGTTTCTGATGAAACAAGCTGTGTCCAGTTTATTTCTGTCTGTCTAAAACTGGATAAAAGTGATGGAGGGACTGTCTCCTGAAGCGGTACAAACAGCGTTAGGAGCACGAGTTGGGTAGGGGTGGGAAGCCAGACTGACATTTTGCGGGGCTCAGATCAATAGCAGCACATTACCCTGGTAGACCAGCAGCTGTATTAAGCCCAAGCAACAAGTTTTGATTAAGAGTCTTTGATAAAACAACTTTCATGACTTGTGTGACATGGGCTCGTGACCTGCATCCTTTTTAAGCCCTTGTGGTGGAGAGAACCAGCTGAGGATGACTGAAAAACTGAACTATGCCCTGACTCTTCGTGATGCCCTTCCCATGTCACTGGTGAGGTCCCCTGGTCTTAGGCAGCCTGGAAGGCTTTTGTTCTGCCATCATCTGCGCCTGGATTGTGGTAGGAAGAGAGAACTCCATTGCCCTGCATTCCTGGTATAAACAGTTACCCCGAGCAGTAATTTAGCTTCGAGTAACACCGCTGGAAGCGTCTGCAGTGCTTTTCATGTGGAAGCCTTCACCGAAGCCCTTCACAACCTTTGTGCAGGCAATCCAGCAAGGCTGAGCCTGGTCCAATCAGTTAAAGCATTTGGCTAGCCCAGGTCTATCAGCGAGGATGTGCACGCACAAAGAGGATGGGAGGTCTTGGCTGCAGTCAGTATCCAAAAGTTCAGGTGATTCACCCGAAGCTCCTCCGGATGATTAAATCTCTTAAGCTGAGGTGGAAATCTCAAGGAAACAAGCTTTCTCATGCTCATTCTGACAGTGCTTATTCCCAGCTAGAAGCTCATATTTAAATCCTCAAATCTTTACATCAGATGATATTAGAGGCACTTTGGCACAGGAAAATGGTTTACAAGAACATAAAGTTTTGGCCAAGAAAAATCAGCAAATGAACTTTAAAGGTTTCGCTTTTACTACTCTTAACACTGTAAGACAGTTTGGTTCAGGTTTTGAGTTCAAGGTGATGATTCATGTTGGTTTTTAGATTGATTGAACCTGTATACCCACATCCTCAAGTTTGTTTTTTTTTCTTTTTTTAATAACTTTTGCACTGAGAGAATCCACTTCAGAAAGTCTCTTTTTGTTCTTAATTGAATGAATGCTCAGAAGTCTTTCATGTGCATTTTAGCACCTGATTCTCAGTGCTATCGTTTCAAGGTGGTAGTGGGTGACCCAGCACGTGTGAAGTGATGTCACTTGAGGTGCATTTTGCTGACTAAAATAAACTATGGAGGGGAAAAAAAAATACCCAGACCAAGCCTCACCTTGCTCTCATTGTTATCACTTGCTAGACAATGAACATCGTCTTGGCAGGATTTTTGCTCTGTAGTGCTGACTTTTATGCCTGCCTTATTAAAGTTTGGCAAATCCTCCCTGTTACCTACTGGAGGAGCCTTCTGCTCAAAGGACCTTCCTCTGCTCCTGGGGTGACAGGGCTGCTCTGCCCAGTGAGGATTTCCCTTCAAGGCCTTCCAGGGATAAGGGCTTTCCTGGTCTGGTGCATTGAGAAAGGAGCCAAGCAACAGTCTCAGCCTAGACAAAAGGCATACTCGACCTACTATTTATGTAGTTACTTAAACATGATTTAACCTAAATAATGCACACTGTGACTTGGCTGGGGGAGAGGTGGGGGAGGGGAAGGAGAGGAGCTCATTTCTAATGAGCCAGGAGACAGCACAATTAATTACATATGAAGGACAGATGACTGACAGCAAACTGTCTACAGTAGAGGGAAACAAAATACCAATGTGAACAATTAAAGCACCCATGTGACAGAAGGGTCAGCGATTTCTCATACAGCGGACGGCCGGGCACAGCCCCTGGAGAGCCACAGGGGATGCTCGGCTGAGCGGGGGGCCAGGTGGGCAGAGGCTTTGCAGACCTCCACCATCAGAGCCGGGCAGGCATTTTCTGAGGCTGACAGGCAGTGCTCTGGGCACTGTGTTCATCACATGCGCTTCTGACAGCGGAAGCGTTAGCTGGTACTAATTTCGGCAACATGTGGGACGTGGGACTGGAAGGAGGGCGGGCGAGGCAGGGGAGAAAAGGTGCCATGGGCAGTTAGGTACCTGCCTCAGGATGCTGCCAGCCACGCGAAGGAGAGCTGAGGCGACAGAGGCTGTCCTTCCCTTCCCTTTTTCCTTAAAAATTGTTAACTTTCCTCGCTGCCTTCCAGATGTGGAAGTGCAAATCCCAGCTGCTGATGGTTGAATTCTTTGAGCAGCATGGCCAGAGATTTGCATCCTCTCTGCTCCCCCTCCCTAAACTGAAACGAAGTCTGGCATAACTTATCCCCCACAACACCCCTTTCATCCTCCCGTCTCTGCCAGCCTGTCCTGCGGTCAGCCCTTGGCTGTAAAGGTTTGGAGGTAAAGGCCGATGGATTAGCCTGGGGAAGGGCAAAAGGTTAAATGAGCAGGGCTAGCAGCATACAAAGGGCTACGATTGAAATATTTGCTGAATGCTGACAGGCAGCAGAATAGAGGCAGACAAGTGGCAAATTCCTGTTTTCTCCTCTAATTGAGAAAATATTTTGGGTGTTATTCAGGCAGGCTGCAAATTGAGACTGGGAAAGTCAGCCAGCCGGGGAGGGGAAGCATGGGAGGCCTTCAGGGAAAACTCTATTCCCAGTAAACCTGTTTCCAAAAACTATGCACTTACACTGATGGAAATCCCTGAAGCCTGGTGCTTACATTTTGCTTGGTCATTTTTACCGTGCAACTGCAGAGTCAAAGTACTGCACCTCTGAACTCAGGATGTCTCACAAGCAGAGTCTCACCCATTCCTGATGTTTTTGCAGCCACAGAAGTCTTGCTTTCATAGAATCATAGAATGGTTTGGTTGGAAGGGACCTTCATGATCACCTAGTTCTAATCCCCTGCCATGGGCAGGGACATTTCCACTGGGCCATATCACTCCAAGCACCATCCAACCTTGCTTTGCAGCTCCAGCTTGTTGCATGGAGGTGCTACCATGAAAAATTCGGGTGTCGTGAGGATCCATCTCTCATCTACTAGGCAGGAGATTAATGAGATTTGATGGTGTATTGATAAAACATGACAACTACTCAACTCTTGATTATGTCTGCGTGTAGTGTGGATAATACTCAGCTGTGTTTCAAGCTTGTGCAATGCAGGATGCCCGTGTACCTGAGCAGGGCTATTACAGTGATGGTGGAAGTGAAGGGAGAGAAATTGCTTGTTTGGTGCATCACAGGTCAGCTACACTGATTTCTGGCTTGGCCCAGCCCTCTGGCATCCCTTGCTTGCTCTTGGTTGTGGGTGCAAAGCTCTGGTGACATTTGGGAGAAGGATAATCCAGGTTGATGTGACCAAGAGCAGTTAGCTGGCCTGCATATCCCCTCCACCATTCTGCCTCCCCCTTCTCTGAATGCCTCTTTCTAGAGCTGATAATGTACTGAGAAGGTTTCAATTAACTGTAATTTCCTTATTTCTTAGAAATATGGGGTTAATTAAGGAGAAAGGGAGAAAGATGTAAAAAGAAACAGTTCCTCAAGCCAAAAAGCAGCATGAGGGTCAGCGAATTTTATGTTCCCCTTCATATACTCTTGTCATAAAGCCTGGAGACCAGCTTATAAAATGTTTTCTGGAGAATGCCATAGCTGCAGTAGAGGAAGGTTTTGGCAGTGGTGTACCTTATTTGTGGCCAGGAAATCGTATTGCATTTGGGCCCTTGAAGACTTAGCTGCTCCTTAAAGACACCCAAGAGGCAGTCAAGAGATTTTTAATAGTCAGTATGAGCTTGGTTAAAGCTTCACAGCATTTATCAGCGGGCCCAAATCTTTGTTGTTAAGCAAAGGGAAAGAAAGCCTGCCTGGCTTTGTGTGTCAGCTTCAAGTGAGCCATGCTGAGGTCTGCCAGGGTTCCCTTCTGCTGGCCCTGCACTACAGCTGGCCCTGGAAAGCAGTTGACGGGGCTGGGCAATACTCCTGCTGCTGGAGTAAGGCAAGGCACGACTCCTTTCCTGTTTATGGCTGTGAAGCAGTGGTGTGTTAGTGGCTCAGCACTGCAGATTTGGGCCTTGTTTCAGGAGGCCTGTGAGGGGAATGAGCAGCACAGTCACTGCCTTACAGTGAGGAAACTGAGGCACTAACGTGGAGCATGTCCAGAGATGGGCAGTGGAGCTGGGGAAAGGTCTTGGAGCACAAGTCTGATGGGGAGCTGGAGGGGCTTATCCTGGAGAAAAGGAGGTTCAGAGGGGAAACAGCCTCGAGTTGCATCAGGGGAGGTGAAGGTTGGATATTAAAAATTTTCCTCACCAGCCCTGGCAGAGGCTGCCCAGGCTAGTGGTGGATTCCCCATCCCTGGGGGGGGGGTATTTAAAAGATGTGTAAATGTGACACTTGGGGACATGGATTAGTGGTGGGATTGGCAGTGCTGGGGGAATGGTGAGACTTGATCTTAAAGGGCTTTTCCAACCTAAACGATTCCATGATTCTGGGCCTCCCTCTGCATAATGATCCGTGTCAGCATGAGCTGAAAGTGAAGCCCCCGGCTCATTCAGTCATCAAACCATTCTCCTGCCTTTAAATCACGGGTCTGTCTTGACCTTCCCTTACCCCCCTCAGTCTCTGCCTGGGTTGCACAAGTGAGAACAAAGTGACACTTGTTTGCCTCCTCCGAAGAGCTCACTCAAGCAGGTGATTGTCTTGCCTCCTTTTGCAGTCCCAAAACAAAGTGTTGAAGTGTTGTCCTGGGATGTAAAACATCCCATATATTCCCCCAGGACTGGATTTTTGCTTTCTGAGTGCAAGTGGCATTGAAAGGAAAAGAGGTCAAAATTGCAGGATAAGGGGAATAATCCCCAGGTGCTGAAATTAGGAGAAAGATGTGAGCACTCATCCTGTGCACTCCTCACAGGGCAGGGAGGGAGGGAGCTCTAACAGCTCTAGTTGCAGACTCTAAAGATCTGATCCTTCATTTGTAATCCTGCCAGAAAAAAAAAGGAAAAAAAAAAAAAGGAAAAAAAGAAAGAAACAACAAGCAAGAAGATGAGAAGTCAATCAAATTCACTTAAAACCTTGTCATTGTTTATTTGGTTTGGGGATGTTGAGAGGCCAAAGGATCTGAGACCAACACAAAAACATGTCTTGCGGGAAAGCCTATGGTTCTCAGCCGTGAACCCCTGTTCACCCTCAAAAGGGAAGTTTCTCCCTCTGTATTCAGCAAGAGAGGCTTGGTTTTGTTTAATTATGAATATTTTTCAGCACACGTGCTGCTGCATTGTGTTTGCATGAAGGTTTGCGGTTTAAATTCTAAAGAGTTTTGGACCTCAAAACCCAGGAGTATCCAGCATGCAAGCCAAGGAATTGAAAATGTGGATTTCATGCTTAAAATGTAAATATCAATCCATTAAACTTCCTCTGTTTTTATCTCCCTCCCCGTGAATAAGGGATATGACATCACAGGCTATCCTCTGTGAGAAAGGAGTTAGTTCCTGAGATCCACAAGGCACTTTAAAGGCCAAAGTAGTATAAAAGCATCATTTCATTTTATTTGGCCTATTCTGGCTTCTGGTCAAAACGAGAAAAACATGAAAAGATCTTGAGTCAGCACTGCTTTTGTTTTTATGTTTAAGTTTGAAACTCTAAAAATGAAAAGACAGTGAGACAGGAAATATAAACTGAAACTGAAAAGGAGACTTGAAGAAGCCCAAGAGAAATGGAACTGAACTTTGCCGGTGTGTCTTCAGCTGTAATGATCTGAGGGCTGAGCTCACCCCAGAGTGGGAAATTGTACTTTTTCATGTAACAAAAAGAGAAGAGCTTCTCTCAGGGGACTGATGAGTTTGGTCAGCTCAGAAGTTTTAATTTCTAAAATAATACCCATAATATCAACCTCTTATAATAGACCAAATCTTAAATTTCACAATTTCCAGGCTAGTGCCTTATTTTCCAGGCCATAGTATTTCTCCAGCTTTATCTGCTCAGGTGCTAAGGATTTTATACTGAGAAGAACCAGTTTCTGACCAGAAGCTTAGAAATTTGCCCTGTTTGCAAAACAATTTTTTTTCCCCTTCCTCCGTGCTTGTGGTTTCTGGTTCTCAGCGACTCATTTCCCTGGAAGAGATTAAAGGAGCCTCCTACAAGCCCCATGACACAGAGTTTCAGTGAAGTAGGGACCAAAACCAACTGTGTCTGAATAAACGTCTTGATTGAGTGTTTGTAATCTGATTCAGCAGCCCAGACCTTGATTTTTATCTTCTCAGAGGAGTGGGTGGAAGGGATGGGTGATAGCAGTTCAAAGCAAAGCAGTTTCTAGCATCTGAGGCTAAAAGGAGGCCTGGCATTTTACAGTAAGGGCTATCCATACACTGATGTCATTAATTCAGTTGTTTGCCCTGTTGCTGTAACATTTTATGACTGGGATAGAACTCAGAACATTCATGTTTCCTACAGGACACTTTGCTCCTTTGAAATATTTTAAGAATTACAGATATATTTAATTCTTTCCTTACTAACTTTGCTTGTTACACCTCAAGTGAATATGATGAGCGGGCTTAGGTGAAACTGAACACCAAATGTTAGAAAGGTGGTTAAGTAACATGGGTGAGAGTTGACAAGTTTGATAGGTTGGGTTGGAAAAGTCTCCCTCAGATTTTGAATTAAAAGAGAGTTGTCCTTGCCTTCCCCAAAAACGTAATTCTCCTCTCAAAGAATGAAAATGTGCAGAAATTGGGGTTTTTTTGCACTTCAGATATGCGCAGAAGAACCTATATTGCCTTTTGGGAATTCAAATGAAAATGAACATGCTTCTTTTTGGCCACATTTGGCTAGATCAGAGAGAGCACTGGGCGTTTATTTGTTTATTTATTTCTTTACTGACACCATTACTATAAGGAGCCCAAACTGAAGATTTGTAAGCATTGCAAGTTCCTCCCACTGCTTTGGTTTAGGCCTTTGAAGCTTCAAGCAGGCCAGGGAGGAGGCTGGCTCTGGCTGGCAGGAGCTGTGTCTGCCACTGCTCTGTCCTGGCCCTGTTGCTCCGCCTGGGCTGCCCCTGACCTCTGACGGGAATTGAGGGGCTTTTGGTTGTGTTTTATCTCGTCTGTGGCAAGCTAAGGCTGCCTGGCCAGCAGCCTGGCTGTCTCTTCGTGCTCGCCACTGACTTGCGTGTTACCATTCTGCTTCCTGTAATTTTGGGTCCAGCTCTTGCAGGAGCAGAAAGGCGTAGGTTTAGGTCCAGTCTTAAATAGTGGATTGCGGCCTGCTGTGACTCAAAGTCTTGGGTTTGTTTGGTTTTTGTTTTTTGAACTTCCAAACTGGATGCTGAGACAGCTGATATGGGAAGCTGGGCATGGCAAATGGCCTTAAAACACCCCTAAAACCGAGAACTTAGTAAGAACCTCCAGCCAAGAGAAGCCTGGAAACCTTGTGCCAAACCCCACAGGCTTCATGGCTGGGAGATGTGGGACTCTCAGGATAGAGGGGCTCAGGTTTTCATGGAGTCATAGAATATTCTGAGTTGGAAGGGATCCATAGGGACCACAGAGTCCAAGTCCTGGCCCTGCACAGGACAGCCGCAAGAAACCCACCGTGTGCCTGAGAGCCTTGTCCAAACACTTGTTGAACTCTGACAGGCTTGGGGCCGTGACCACTTCTGTGGGGAGCCAGTTCAGTGTCCAACCACCCTCTGGGTGAAGAAGCTTTTCTTAATATCCAGTCAGAACTTCCCCTGACACAACTTCATGCTGTTCCCTGGGTTCCTGTCACTGGTCACCAGAGAGGCTTCAGACTGCTCTCACTTGTTTGACTCTTCGTATTGAGGATGTGGTTGGTCTTCCATGGCCAAAAGTGGCAACATACCACAGAAGCAGTCTCCGAGTGTGCTGCCCCTTTTGCCAGCATGGCTAGGTGTGATATAGCACTGAGGAAACTCCTCTTTAAAGGTGACAATCATCCCTTGGCCTTTGTGAGGCCAAGGTGGGCAAACACAAGTTGCACTAGTAGTGATCTTGTAGCTGCTGGAGGTTAAATTATGTCAATCTAGATGGATTCAGAATATCTGGATTAATCCAATATTTGGATGGGAGAGCTTTGAAGGCATTAGGTTCTGTTGCATAAATCAAGGAGTCACAGTTGAACACTGAAGGTGCTAGAATAGAGATGATCCTTATACTGGTTTGAAAAACTATTTTTAGGCCCATTGAAGAAATCCTATGAGGTAAAGTTTTCTTCCACTAAACATGGGAGAAGTGAAAGACTCAGAGAGACTCAAAGTGATTATCAAAATACAAAAACCTCTCAGAGGGAAAGCAAGTCAAGGACCCCAAAATTTCTCAGTTGTCACACCAGTAGCATCATCATGAGAGGACATCATCCTCCCTTAGCACAACATGTAGATGCAGAGTATTTTGAAACCTTGCTACAGAGAGTGGAAAAAATGTGAAATTATGTATTTCTGGAAGGGCTTGGTGCTCAAAAGCTCCAGTCAGAGAGGTGAAAGATGGTAACCTGCTGCTCCTTGACCTGCTGCAAGTGGCATCCTGGCAGTGCTCACATTAGGAGATCTCCTGGGGCTTTCCCTTCCAGTTAAAAAAGGCCAGTGTCCTCATTCCCTTCACAGGATGAATTGGTTGGTTTTTTGGAAAACTGAGACCCCAGGGAGTCACAGTGTTCAGGAGACAGCTTGGATGCCGTTAGCTCAGAGTTGATCAGTCCCAGCTCCCACATCTCTAAACAAAAGCACAAGAAGAACAAACCCTCCCCTTCCCATTTTTCCATACTGTGTCCATTGACTTTATTGCAGTTCATTGTTATCCCTAACTAGAGAATTTTGATTTAATGGTGTATTGGACAGATTGTGGTTGACACAATTCCCCTTTCCTTCCATCTTATTTCCATCACATAATGTAATATGATCTTTAGCAAGTCCCTTTCTGTTTAAAGGAAAATCCAAACCGAGGAATCAGATTGATTGCTGTCTCCGTGTGCTCTTCTCTTCTCTGGAACACCTTCCCACTCTGGTAACATCAAATGTAAAGACTGGGGAACTTGACCTGACAGGTGCCAGCTCTTGGGAATACAAATGCTCAGCCGTAGGAAATATCTCTGTTGCAGCAGCGCTGTGGAAGCAATTAGGTAGAGGATAATAGATGGGCTGCAGTGAGATAGGAGGGAATGACTCCACAGAGGTGCTTCATGGTGAGATCATAAACCACAACAGCAGAGCGTGGATGGGCTAGTGATGTCAGCCAAAACCTGTGGTGGGATTCGTCTCCTCACAGAGGACTTCTCGCTGGCTGTTGTTGTTGTTGCTGCTTTTAATGGTTTCCCAAATCCGGAGGCCCCACTGCGGGGTGACTGCAGTGTTAAAGTTGGAAACGCTTCCATGTTTTGGTTTTAGGTGAACTTCTGGTTTCTCTTTCCACTGTCACAAAGTGTTTTTCTTTCATAAACTACTTCTTTTCTGAAGACTGCAAGTGGGGTGCTTGAATGGGGAAGCATGAGGCACATGTTGGGATTCTTGGGGTTGTCCTGTGCAGGGTCAGGTGTTGGACTCCTTCCCACTCGGAATATTCTATGATTCTGTGATTCTATATGAGGGACCACAAGCCCAGCTGCTGGAAAACTCAATGCAGCCTTTCCTTTGGGGCAGCCCTTATCACACTGTGTTGCTTACCTACATGAACAGATGCAGGTGTAGAAAAATGGGGAGCCTGAGACAGACAGTGCTCAGGCTGATCTGTGACTGCAAGCAGAGGAACAAGTTCACATGAAAACATTCAGTCTCTTTAGATTTGCTCTGTTGTTGAGTCAGGCTGCAGTAGAAAAACATAAATTTGAATCAGAAGGTACTGCCTTCAGAAGGATCTGCTCCTCTGCTCTGTGTTTGGGAAGGAGTCAGGTGTAGGCACGTGGCTAATGCAAGGGCTCTTTCCCTGAAGGTCTGTGCAACACCACCTTTCCTTCTGGGAAGCATCTGGGGCTTATCTGTGTCCTCACACAAGCCCTGTTGCCTCGGAAAGAGGAGATCCGATCTTCCTTCCCATCCGCCTCTCCCCGCAGGGGCTTCCCCTCCATGATCTGATGGAGCTCTAATGGTAATTACCGTTGTCTCGTGGCTCAGCGGTGTCGGCCTCGGGACGAACCCACCGTGTGGCTTTTGATACCCATCTCAGGGCAAGGCACGTGTGTCCCTGCACACGCCCCTGCGCTCCCCACGTTTTGCTCTCTGCAGGGAAACGCGAGCTGAATCCTCCCTCTCCTCCTCAGAGGTAAATAAATGCAAGGACTTGAGAGGACTGAAACCTGATTAAACTTCCTTCTGGCACGTGCACCTACCTCTGCACGTTGTCTCGTTGCAAGCTAAAAGATGAAAGAGAGAAAAAGCAGTAAAAAGGTATTGAAAAAAGTTTTCTTACTCCCTTTTCACTCTGCTGTGTAAATGGCTTAGTAGTTGCCTGTTTTAGAGAACTAATTTTCAGGTTAATTTTTAAGTTTTCATTTCAACTTGAAAAACAAACATAACTTCTGTTATATCCACAGCTCTGCTCCCAGACTTTCTCCCCACCCTGGCACAAATGTTTAGTGGTAGTGAAACATGCAGCTCCTTGAGCTAGCCTCCTTTCCTTTCCCTTTAAAAGAAAAAAAAAAAAAAATCTCTGATTTCTGCACTTTTAAGGGATGCAAAATTTTTTAGAGAATCAGCATGGAAATTATTATGTATTTTGAGATCATTCTATTTTTTTCCCTTCTGATTTCTTTATTGACACTTTATGTCTTTCTTTCCTTCTAGTTTTGCAGTGTCAGGAGCTTGGGAAGTTGGGGTGCATCAAAACCTAATGCAACTTGCCCCTCTCCCAGTCACATCTCTCCTTGCTCTAGCCTGTGCTACTTAAAAAAAAAAAGGACAGGGATTTGGAAAGTTAAGGAAAATCTTAGACCACCATCACAGTCATCATGCTTTGAAGAATCTGCATTTTTTACCCCAGCCTGGTTCAGGAGATGAGGATCTTTCTTTACCTCCTCTGGCTGGAGTTTTTTCAGTGGGAATCTCCTTGCTGGTGTGTGGTGCCTCCTTGCCAGAGGAGCAGCACATGGGTTGATCTCTGGGAACAGGTTAAATAAACAGGACTATGTTTGGGTTAATTGTCACTGGTTCTGCTGCTCTCCATTACTGATCTATCTGGGAGACTGGCCAAGGAGCAGATGTGAGAGACAGCATCATCACCTCCCTCCTTGTCCTCATTGTGTCTGGATTTATCCTTTTTCTTTTCCTTATCCCCCCTCACCCCTTTTTCTTTTCTTTTTTTTTTTTTTTCTTTTCTTTTTCTTCCCTATTTTTTTTTCCCCTTTGGCTGAGCAAATAGGCCAGATGGCAGTGAGGGGAACAGACAACAAGTGAGCCATGGCATATGGGCAGCCTGTTTAATTTTGACTCCTGTTGGGAAGTGGCTTGCAGGGAGATAAGTTACAAAAGGCGAAGAGGAGGAGGAGGATTGTGTGTTGGAGGGGAGGGGCAGGAAGAAGGGGAGAGCCTTTTTGAGATGAAGCAGCCCAGCTGAGGGAGTCCGGGGCACCAGGGGCTGAAACCTTGGCTGCATTCCTGACACAAAGCAGTAAATTAGGTGTTTCCGTGTCAGGTTGTGCAGGAAGTCTTGTTGGCTGAACACGGGAAGGAAAGTTGGAGATGTCTGCCTCAAACGAGGAGGAGGAGGAGAACATATCTCCAATTTCACCTCGACTACCCTGCCCCAGGCAAGCTCCAGCCAGGTTTAGGAGCTGGGATGCTGAGACATTTGCCCAGCTGCACAAGAGGAGTCTTGTTGCCCTAGATGATTGTTTTCTGTGAGTATAGGATTGTGTATGTTTTGCTCCTGTGGGCTATGGGCATCAACGTGAGATCACCCACTATAGATGTCTTGGAAGCAAAAGAAATTACTTTTTAAGTTTTGAAACAAAACTGAGCAAAAGATTGACACAAAGCAAACTGAAAGGCAGCTTAATAATAATGTAGTTGACAGTGATTCCCCTTCCCTTCTCTTTTGGCCTTCAGTTTTTCTCTCTCTCACTTTTCTTTTTGGATTCAATATGCTATCAGCTTCTTGCTACCTATTCACATCGTTCATGCATTTTGGATTTTGCTGGCTGAGACCAAAGGGAGTCTTGCATTTAATGTGTCTCAATGATTTAGGAACAAAATTAGAGTTAATTGCACTAAATTATAAGTATGTGAGGCTTGCTGGCTTTGTTTTGAGGAACTGGGACTTTGGGAGAGGGTGAGGGAGGGGTAGGTGTATTTTTCTTAGGTTCTGTAATTGTGTTGCTTTTGCATCACAACCTCATCAAAATGTAGTTTAAAATGGCTACGCAATTTAGGAACTTGAGAAGTTTTATTCCCACTGATGCTCAGTGGATTTGGTGTTCCTTGGTACAGGCTCCCAACACCTTCACCCCAGGGGCATTTTTAAAAATCACTCGTTTTGGCCAATGACATACTAATTTTGTTCCATTTTCTCCTCTTTGATGGGAACAAGCACGGAATCCCAATACAATCATCCCATGCATGAACCATTTGGAGCTCTGTGCATATTATCAGCGTCTTGACTGGTGAAGTGGGACTCTATCTCGACGTGCCCATGGATGGGATTCATCTGTGAGCTCCATGCTTGTGCTTGGCAGGGTGGGAGAACTATACAAACCAATTAGCTCTGGAAATCCTGAGCCCAGTTGGCAGGATGCAGATGATGATCCTAGACCACAGTTGCACTCTGTGCCTGCACAAAGCACTTTTTATATGACATTAATTCTGCAGAGAAGTTTTTATTCACCAGAGAGTCTGAAGAGAAATGATTATGCATCGCTGGCTTGGTGGAGCAGAATTTTAACTTCCAGCTCAGGCACTCCTCCACTGTTTAGTTTTAACATGAAATAGAAACACAAGCCTGTGATTTATTGGTGAAATATTTAAGATAGATTGTTAAATTATTCAAATAACAGAGTTTAAAGCAGACAAGGGGAAAAAAAAAAAAAAAAAAAAGGTCAGTCCATCCAAAGAGCTCAGTTTTCCTGAATTTGAAATTGAAAAGCGTACATAAAGTGCTATTTCAGTGTGAAGACAGAAATATTTTAGAATGAAAATGTTCAGCTTTTTTATCCTCCCAACATACTAAGGCTTTAATCTTTCTCCAACTGATCCCTGCAGACTCCGTTTCACCTGCAGTACTAGGAACTGTTGCAGCCTCCATCATTTACTGCCACTCATCCGCCACCTATTTGGGCACTCACCCAGGCTGGCTGCAGTTTTCCTCTTTCTATGAAAACTAATGGAGAGGCTTTTTGTCTTACTGTTGATAAACCAGGAGAGGACTTCTCCAGTCTTCTTGCCTGGGGTTTTGGTATCACCTCGCCTTGCTGTTGGTGTTGTATTTTCCATCCCACTTTGGAAAAGTGTATCGAATCTGCTATACTTGTCCTTGCCCACTTGCCCTCTTGGCATCTGTGTAACATTATCACAAGGTAAAATTAGAGTTCTCTTCTCAGAGGAGGAGATAGGAGTCATGCTCATGGCCTGTAAGGACCCCAGAGGCGTAGCAGTAATAGTGTAGATTAGTGAAATAAAGTGTGAATAAAGCATAAAGGTGCTGTGTGTGTGTGTGTGTGTGTGTAACCTTGATATTCATTTCATAGAATCACAGAACAATTTGAGTTGGAAGGGACATTAAAGGTCATCTTGTTCCAACCCCCCTGCCATGAGCAGGGACACCTTCCACTAGAACAGGTTGCTCCAAGCCCCATCCAACCTGGCCTTGAACACTTCCAGGGGTGGAACATACTCACTTTCTCTAACTTTTCCCCCCAACATTTGAGATAAAATACATGAGAATTGTGGCATCCTAAGGAACTTTTACTGTTTGCCTAAGTTTCTCCAAGTTTGAGAGAGCTTCCTAGCTTCCACAGCCGTGTCTGTAGCGAGTATAAGATCAATGTGGCACATAAAAAGCAAAAGCAATTGGACTTTGACATATCTTCAGTGAAAACATGTGGGAAATGTGCATCGAGATCCTTGGATGGCTTTGAAAATTTCATCTCTCCCTTCATCTACGCACATTTCAGCACAGAAAAAGGAACTTTTTTCAAGTCTGATCTTCTCTAGCGAGCCCTTAGTCTTGGGCAGTGCATCTTAGGAGGAGAGAACTTTCAAAGTCTGAGTCTTTCAAAAATTTTTTTTTGGCTGAAAAAAGGTTAGTTAGTACAGGCAAATCCTAACAGTATTTTTTTTTGCCATTCTGTTGTTGTTTTGTGGGTTTTTTTTCGTGTTTCTGTGTGTCTGCATTCTACTTTTCCACCTGCCTTCAAAGGAAAGCTTTCAGAAAAGGATTTGCTTGGCCTTCTTATTGCTGAAGGGGGAAGGGTGCCATTTTTGTGTAGTGCTGCAAGACAGACTCTGCAGGTGAAGCTACCCCAGCTGTGGGGGACAACTCCAGGACTGAAGATTGAAGCAGGGATATTTTTTTGTTTGTTTTTCCTTTTCTCTTCTTTGTGGATTTGTTGTGCTGTGGGACCAGGTCCTTTATGGCACGTAGGAGTGGGGTTTATGGAGCAATCAGCTCCATCAGCAGTAGCGGCTGTCGCATAATGCTTCATCCTTTTGTAAAAGATTTTCTGTGTGTGTGTGTGTGAGCTGAAAGTATGGCCGTGAGGGAAGGGGATGTGAAATGTTGGGCTTTTTTTTTTTTTTTTCCTGTCCTTTTTTTTTTTTTTTTCAAACTTGGAAAGAGCCTGTCTGAGTTCCTTTATGCTTTTCAAGCTCGGGGATGAGAGAGAGCGAGCGTATGCGTGCGCGTCTGCGCCCATACAGTTCGCTCAAGTGGGAAAAAACCCCGTTTGCGGTTCACACAGGAGGAATTTCTGATGGGAGACAACAGTGCTAAGCAGAAAGGCACATCCTGATCTCTGGCAAGTGAGGGGCACGCCGGCGCACACACGCACACAACACATACTCTCCGGGCGCTCTGCATAATACGTGCAAAGCGCTGCCCTTTAATGAACGTAACCTATGGCGGCTGGGATGCAGCCGGCCAGACCTCGCCATTAATAAACTGGGAACATTCTTCTCCTTTTTTTAGTCCCTTTCAATGCCAGCCCCGCGGTTTGATCTCCCTTGAATGCTGCTCCCCCTCATTTGGGGCTCCAATTCTGAGAAGATTTGGCGCATTGTTTGAGGTCGCAGGATGTCGGATTGATTTCGGAGCTTTTGTATTGACTCCGGGCTCCTGAATGAAGCTGTCATGTGTGTCTGTGGTTGGCTAGCAGGCTGTCCGGCTGCAAGCTGTGCCTTCCTTTGTTGTTTAGGCCTCATTGAGCTGAGGGAAGAGGCTCATTTCAGGGTGATTTACCACCACCCAAACACCAGCTGTCTGTTGTACTGCCGCTTGCCTCCACCTTGGATTCAGTTCTTGTTTCCCTGCGTTTTCCCCCCCTTCTCTCCCACTCTTCCACTATAGGCACTTGGGTACTGGTTTTTCAAAATGTGTGGATCACCCTGACAGAACAGCATAAAAAACATAATAAACACTGAATGTGTTGTTCTTCTTAATGGCATTTGTGCACCCATGGGGATTTTGCACTGTTGCAGTGCTATACATAGAATCACAGAACAATATCTCGAGTTGGAAGGGACTCACAAGGATCATCGAGTCCCAGTTCTGGCCCTGCACAGGACAGCTCCAAGAGTCACACCATGTGCCTGAGAGCCTTGTCCAAACACTTCTTGAACTCTGGCAGACTTGGGGCTGTGACCAGTGCCCTGGGGTGGTTCCAGCACCCAACCATCCTCTGTGTGTTTGTGCCAGCTCCCTGGGGAAGAGGCTACTTCCAGTATTTTCAGTGGCCATTGCTCAGAACAGAGGAAGCCTGATGAAAACCGAGCAGGTCAGAGCCCTGCTGGACCTGTCAGACGCTGCAAAACGCACGACACGGTGCTGCTAAAGCTGAGCCCACCTCTCCAGCTGAGTTTTTCAGCCGCAGGCTTGGGAGAGCGGGAGGAGGACGGGATGCTCCCGTTAATCCCAGCCAGCTCCTCCATAGCACAGGGCCTGGCAGCTCCGTGGAGGCCCGCCGGTGCCATGTGCCTCGTGTCTGACTCCTTTAAACAGTGCTGGCAGCTCCGCCCGGGACGGCTCTGGGCGATGTCGCGCGTGATTTGTGTGTGCCCCTGAGCCCCCCCCAGCGCCGCTGGCGTGAAGCGAGTTGTGACCGACCCTCATTTGACTTCTGGGTGACGCAGTTCGGTATTTCTCGACCACAGTCTGTTAAAATTGGCAACCGCTCAGCTCCTGTCACCCGTGCAGCTGAGATAATTAAGCCTGTTACTATTATTATGATTTTTTTTCTTCTTTTTCTGCAAACTTTGGCCAACTGCTGGTTGCACTGTGGTGCAAGGAGATGGGTGAGGGCAGAGAGATCCCCTGGAAGAGGTGGGATGATGTGACATATGTGCTTTGTCAAGGAGCCTTCTTGCTCTTTGCCTTGGGAAGGGTGGTGTCTGACAATGGGTAGGAGCCAGCAGAGGGAAAAGTGAGCTTCCCTACTGGAAAACCTTGTGCCTACCTGCTTCTAAACCACAGCATCTCATCAAAAGTAGGCAGTACATCTGCGAGATTTCAACATAACTGTTCTCCTCCTCAAGGCCGTTAATAAAAGGCCAGGAAACATGGAAATAGTGCTCAGACCAAACATCTATAATACCCAGTGAGTTGAGGCTCCTCTCTTTGCAGCATTCTTCTCCCTCCCTTATGTGCATCAGGCGCTGCTGGACGAAGGCAGGGGGGATATATTAGGAGGCAACATCCACATCAGGATAGCCTCAGCGAGGTGTTTTAATTTCTTAACAAACTCCTTGGGCACTAGAAACTGTAAAATAACATACAGATAAACAAACAAAAACTCCCTAACCCTTAGCACCCTGGAGGGCTCTGTTTCAGATCACTGAATAAAAGCTGAAGCTGCATATGCATGTTTAATGTAACACAAGGCGTGTGCTGTGGAAAAGCATGCTTCCTTCTAATCTGGTTCCAGACAGAAGCATCCAAACAGAAGCCCCTTTCCCTATCCCCACTGAACTGCTTGGTGTATGTGAGGAAACCCCTGAATGACAAGGCCTCCATCTGCTCTGGAACAGAGTTGCGACTGGCTGCAAATGTTGTCCATATGCTTTTTTTTTTTTTTTCTCTTTTGCCTTTTAACTTAGCTGCCTAATGTTAGACACCTATCCCCAAATTAAGCATCTGCTCGTAAGAAGCTTTCCTAAAATAAGGTGGAGGTAGCAGCTCATTCAGCCAGTGCACATTAGGAGAGGTGCATCTGCAGCTGGAAAAGGAGGTGAGATTATTCATCCAGTGCATTACTTTCATTTGATTTTTTTTTTTTTTTTTTAGGGAATGGAAAAGTTCCTTTATTCTTGTACTGCCATAGAAAAAGAAAAAAAAAATCAAGTTTTGGGTTAATATTTCCCTTCTACTCCTGATTTCCCAGGTGCCTATGGGCAACATCTTGCAGTTTCTCTCTGGTAAATAAAACTGGTGATATTTCCACTTGGGCAGGAGAACATGGCTGTGGTTTGCCATGAGCTCAGGTCATATTAGAGCCATGGAAGGGTCTAAAAATGGGAGTTTTTCCTTGGCTTGTGGTTAAAAAAGAGTTCAATTTTCTTTTTCAACATGATGACTTTGCAGTGGATACTGGGAGAAATTGACTATCCACAAGATCCATATGGATCTAGTTTCCTAACCACAAGAGTGTGTTATTGCTATAGGTACCCCAAGATATCCTGGCTGCACATCAGCTGCCTTTTAGGAAGTGTGTGGGTCTCTCTTAGGTCCTTTGTGGCTCCAACTTGTGTCATATAGTGTGAGATGTGTAGAAGGTGTTCTGTGGTTAGACAGATGAGTCTCTCCCTGTGCCTCAGTTTCCTATCACTATCATAATAATGTAATACACTTGCTTTAACTTCTAGTTTAATCACTTCCTTCTGGGCAATGGTTTTTTAATTTTAGAATTTTAGAGATTATGGACTGATTTTTGAAGGACTGTAATAATGGGGCAAGAGCAAAACACCATTGATAAACTGGAGTCACAGGCAGAGGTTGCCAATTGCAAGTAGTCCCCTGAAAACCTCAGAGTTTGACAGGATGCTATCAGCAGACCAAATGAAACATTTTGTTAGGTATCAGGTGAAGTACCAGTACTACCTTTTCGGTGTCTTATTTTTTCCCAGCTTCTCTTTTGGAAAGAGGGAAAAAAAGATAACTTCTGAACATTATCTGACCTTGCTGGGATTTGTGAGGTGCTGAGGTCACCAAGTAAGAGATCTCACCACACCTGGCAGGTTGCAGGCTTTCCCAAGGTGACCAAAAGTTTATCTGCCTTTTTGTAATTCCTGCCACCAAGGGTCATCTCTCTGCTGTGCCCTGACATTGAGCAATGGCTGCAACTCCTTTTAATCATGCCCTTTCCCTTCCTCATTGTTTAGGACAGAACACTTCCACTTGGCTAAACTCAGTAACTGTGTTAGTGTTGGGATCTCCTTTTCTCTGTAAAGTAATCCAGTTGAGATCTCGTGACTCTCCATGGCTGTACACAAGCAGATTCTTCTTCTCTTCCCCAGTGGATGCTGAGAGTGTTTATTTTTTAGCTGGGCAGGAAAAGTCTGAAAATAGACAATGTCTTTGTGTGTGCCCATGGGAAGCGAGTAATTGTGACAGGTTTGTGGAGACTCCATTGCCTGTGTTACAGTCTGAGTTTAGGGAGCATTTTGACCAAATCTGGAATTTGAAATCCTTTCTGTCATGGTGCTTTATCTTAAAGATACCCTGGTTTGATAAGCAACAAAAATGCTCTGGTGAAGAACCAGAGTGACTCAAATAATCCCCAAAAAGAACTATATTAACATAAGGGACCTTGCTGATCTAACCACGTCAGTCTAGTGGGTTTTCAACAAAAATAAGGTATCCGATCTCAGCTTCTTTCTCAAACTGTTCATTGCAGGTAAAAGGAGAGTGAAGGGACTCTGCTGCTTTGCAAATCTCTGCTGACCCCAGCATCCACTCCTGGAAGTGTTCAGGGTCACGCTGGATGGGGCTTTGAGCAACTTTGTATAGTGAAAGGTGTCCCTGTCCAAGGCAGGGGGTTGGAACTGGATGGTCTTTAAGGTCTCTTCCTTCTATGTTATAGAAGATTCTATGTTATAGAAATTACAGGGTCTGTGCCAGCAGTGTTGGCTGAGGGTGGGTTGTTGAATTCCTGTCAGGGATTTAGTGCCAGTGGTGATGTGGACCCATTGTCCTGCTGAGGGCAAGTCACACCTGTAGACTTGATTGCACCACATCTAGGCACTAGAAGCAAGTAGGAACTAACTTGGTAAGGGAGTTTTTCTTCAAGTCACTGCAGTTTGGTACTTGTACTCTCTGAGCATGATAGACTTGTTCCTGTTCATGTAAGTGTATGAAAACAACGTACTAAAATGACTTTTTGACTTTTTTTTTTTTTTCAGCTTTGCTTTCCCGCTGTGTTTTCCCATGCACTTTGCTATCCCTATACCCCTGTCTATGTCACATCCCTGATGCTGCGATATTGGCCCTTGGGAAAGTCTTCTTGGCAGCTTGGGAGCTACCCCTCTGTGAAAGGGGACCTCCCAGGAATGCAGGATGAGTCCACAGGCTTCCCTAATGCTCGTTCTTCCTCTGTTTCTGGTAATAAATACAAGACTTCTTGGTCTTCAGTGGTTGAGATTGTGCTGATGTTTTTCTTGCCTTATCTCTTTTAGGGAAAAGTCATTGGAGATGCAAAACTGCTTATGAGTTGTGGTTGCAGAAAAGGGAAAAATTCTCAAGTGAAAGACTCAGATCAGGTCAGTCAATATATACCTTTACTGATGGAAATGCAAAATGTTTTAACATCTGGTGGATTTGTTTTGTTCTGTTCCATATCAGAGTTCCTGGACACAAGCAGAGTTCTTGACATGATTGACAATGGTACAACATTAATGTTTTTGTGTTTGTTATTTGTAGAAAAACCCTTAAGCAAGATCGGGGATTCCTTGCACTAAGAGCTGTTCATGCCCTAGCCTGGCTTATTCACATCTGGTTTATTTATTCATGAATTCTGTTTCTTTATAAAAATCCACTCCAGGCAATGCCTTTCTTAAAGAATATTGCATTTCCTTGCTGGCTAAATGCATGCAACCTTTGGTCTCCTACTGTATCTGCCTAGATGGGTGGCAGCTACAGAAAAACGTGCCATTCTTTGCATGCTTTTGTTCTGGAGTGACACCATCACAAGGACTTTTCTTATTGAGGTCCCCTCATGATAGACATGTAAAAACTTGCTCACAAACTGATGGCCAGGTTTCAATATTCATTACTTGGAATGAATGGCCCTTTATTCTAAAATTGGTCAAACTGACATTGGTGGGACCACTTGTAGGGTTCAGTAATTGCAAGCGAGATGGTCTGTGCTCGTTATGATAGCCAGCTGGTGGTCTCTTGCTGCCTCCTGCCATTTTGCACTTATTCATCTCTGTCAAAATTTTTAGTGATTATGGCCTTCTGGCTTTGTAGGTAAAGAGAAGTTTGAATCCGGAGATCATTCGTTCCGAAAATGAAACAAAATTTGATTTGAGCATAAACATTTTATAAAATCGGGTCATCCAGTCTTAAATATGGCAAAGTGAAGCCGTTGATCTCAAAGGTCAAACAACTTTGTTCTCTAATGTACCTTGTGAACAGCCTGTGACTGAGTGTAGACCTGAAGCAGATTCAAACAGTGTCCACATAGTTCAGAAACTCATGGCAATTTCTTGCAGGAAAAAGAGGTGAATTCTCAAGAGGAAAAGTGGTTTTTGTTTTTAAAATGCCTCAAATTTTAACATTCAACAACTGTAATTAATAACAGTGTTTCTAAGCCTTGTTTTGTTAATCTTTAAGAAGATCTGAGAAAATCTATCCATCCATCTACCTATTTTGTAGCAGGCTCTTTTGTGAGGAACATTAGTCACACTTACAAATTCTTTGTAGGATTTAGTCATTCACTGATTTGTTTTGTTTTGCTTGTGTTTTTTTTTTTTTTAAATGGTATTTTCAAAGTAACAAATTCATTTCCATGAGCTATATTATCAGTTGACCATCAAGACCAGGGTTCATATTACTTTTCTTTAAAGACTGGCTTCCCATTCCCTCAAATATGAGCTTACTAGTCTCATTTTGAGGTTCTAACACATCAGGAAAAAATAATGTGGAAACAAACACTCTTACCAATTTTAGTCTTTTATATTTTGATGTACTCTGGTTTACAAGACTAAAGCAGCGTTAAACCACTGGCAGTACAGATTAGAAATTAAATTGGAACATCCTGATTGCAGAAAGGTTTTAAATAGCAGTATCTCTAAAAAATCCTGTGTGGTAGACCTAAAACTCATAAATGGCAATATTTTAATTATAGAGTAGGCAATAGTTTTCAGAGGGAAAAAGAAATCCCATTCTTTTATGTTTTCTAGAACAGTGGAAATTATTTTTTGCATTCAGTTACTTTCTGAAATCTAATTTTTGTTGTAAACTGGTGATGTGTTGACCATTTCAGTAACTCTTTCTTTGCTGTAACAACACAAACTGTGGGGCAAGGGCTTGCTTCACAGTCTGTAAAGCTCATTCATCATGCCCCTGGCAGGGTCCTGTCTGTATTTCAGGGGACAGGAGGTGGATGAG
Source organism: Empidonax traillii (assembly GCF_003031625.1). Classification (NCBI taxonomy): domain Eukaryota; kingdom Metazoa; phylum Chordata; class Aves; order Passeriformes; family Tyrannidae; genus Empidonax; species Empidonax traillii. The sequence goes on from NW_020955203.1 coordinate 4,382,622, forward strand.
GAGGAAACTGCTACAGGAGAGTGGGTGGCAGTGTGGAACATTTGTCTGTAAATGCAGGACCTCAGCTCAGCTTATAAATTATCCCCTGGGCCTTGTAGATAAACACAGACTTCTATGGTGACATCGGCTGGGAAAGGCAAACACTTGCCGACGATTGTAGGCTAATCCTTCAGGACACTAATTGCCAGAAAACCAAGGAAGCATTATTTTAGGAACGGCTTGTTTCACTTTGTGAAGGGGAAAAACAGTGCACTGGATTTAGTTTTGTTTGCAGAGCTTTACTCCCTCCTCCTGCGCCCTGTCTCAGATTTTAAAGGTTTACCTTCATTATTGTTGTTGGGGTCTTTTTTTTTTCCCCCCCCTTTTCTGTGCTTTGTGTTTCACTCTGATGCCTCTTTAAGCTTTTGTGAATATGCAACTTAGTTTTCATTTGCTTGAATGTACACATAAATAGGTAAATTTAAAGTTTTGGGACTCACCAACTACTTTTTGGCTGAAATTTCTCTGAAAGGTGATGTTTTGCAAATATTTAATTTTTCTTTCATTCTTTCGAGTCAGTTTGGAAACTGGCAAAAAGTCCTAAACACACAGTCCCACAAGTGAAAATTCCCAGTTGAGCCAATTCATGACCCAATTCAATATATTCTGTGATTCTGTGGTTCTCCAGTATATCTCTGGAAGAAATGGCACCTTAAACTCCTTTGATCTGAGTTCTGCTTCCCCAAATCTGGCAATCAAAGACATCAACTAACTGCATAATGTTTTCCAGTGTGTAAAATCTGGACCTGTCAAGGGCAGAAGTGCAGACAGGCTCACATGGGGCTGTGATGTCACAACAGGCACAAGGAACCCAACCTTTCTGTTCCAGGAGAGGGACTGGTAGCCTCTGCTGTGTGGCCACCAAATCCAACTTGAACTAAGATGAGGTGGAAGGCTAAACAGTGCCATAAAAATCCCATAAAAGCTTTGAAAACTTCAAAGGGGATACAGCTGCACTGAATAACTAGTCCTATTGCCCATGCATGGTCTAGATGAAATTTTGGGTCAGTGAAGCAGGATGACTGAGAGGAGTCCCCAGATAAGACCACCTCTTGCCAGCAAAACCTGTGTCTTTGGCTGCCACCAGCAAAATTGCCAATTATTTGTGTGCTTTGTGGGAGTAAAATTCATCACTACTCTGAGGCCAAGAACCAAGACTCTGCACCACAAACATACCAGTGTAATTGTAAGGTTCATATATGCTCTTAGGAGTGGTTATTAGTTTACCAGTAATTTATGCCTCCCCATAAATTATTATAATGTTGCTTATTATTTGAGGTGCATTGTTGTATAAGAATGGCAATCCTGGACTAGGATACTACTTGTGCCAAGTAGTACCAACATAAAGTAGGGAAGATGTTTCCTGGGGAGTGATTTCATTTATGTACCTTCAGAGGAAAAAAAAAAGAACACAAAACAGTGTAATTTAAAAACAGGAGTAAAATGTGTGGGTGGGCAAATAGCGTGCATATTAGAGGTATGCATAGGATTGAGAACCAGAAGTAGCAGAGTTCTCCATATCCTCATGCAGCTCTGCCTTCTCAGAGTTTAGTTTTATTTGTTTTTTATTGCTTCTCCCAAAAGGTGGGTGGCTCATCAATGTTTAACTGCTTTTACCCTTTGATTATTTTTTTTTTCTCTTTGCTTAACTTTTCCGGTGGTTCCTGTGAGATCAAGTGTTACGGAGAAGTCAGACCCTCCTGTTCTTCTGTGTGTTTGGTTTTGGTTTTAATACGACAAATGTATGCCTCCTCTGGAAAGGGTATCCATGCTGCAGAGTAATTATTTAGTGAATGGTGGATCCAGTTCATGTCGGCAAGGATCAGATTAATCATTATTAATCATGACCCCTCCGACAGTAACCTCATCCCTTGCCTAAGTGCTGCTCTTTATTAAGAAGTAAAAGCTATCAGGGGATGGCTGGGCCACTGCTCTCGTTGCACTAGCACAGGGCTCAGGCCTTCTGGCAGGAGGCAGAGGAACTCAGTTCAAAGTTAAAAATAGTTGCACATGGTCCACGTTCCAGAAATGAAATAGGCAGCTTCCCCTGTGGGCTTCTTCAGCCTCATCTGAGTGTCCTCCTTTCCCCTGAAGCCTCACGAGAGTTTGACTCTTTCCAAAGGTTGAATTCAGTGTTGGGGATTAAGTAATCTCACAGAGGCTTTTTTGTATTTGTCTGATAGATTTTCCTCTTTTTAAACTTACAGAGATCCCAGTATAACCCAATGCATGCACAGTCCCTTCAGGGATAAGATTTTAAGGTCTATTCCTGTGGTTGCAACAGGTTTCAACACCTGACAAGACTGACTGTGAGCTCAGATCTCTTCAACTCCTATTCTACCAAGTAGATCCCAAATCAAGCAGCCTCTTTGAGGATTTCTGAGTTCCTTGAAGGAACACTGCACTGTAGAGATGAAGCAGGCAGTGAAGTTCACCTTGTGCAAAACAGTTGTGAGAAGTCCAATTTCTCTCTCCCAGTGACTGGACTGGGGTTTGCAGACACATATATCTCTATGTCTCAAAACAGATATTCCCTCTGACACCAGAGGTCTGCCAAGACAGTAGTTTAATTCATAATTATTCTGGTTTTCCTAGCAGTACAGGTTCTTTTTAAGAAGGTGAGACAGTGCTATCAATTGATGTCATCGTTGTTTCAGCAAAAGCACAATGAGTTAAGTACTGGATTGAAACCAATCTCCCCACCCCCCAAAACCCACCTTAATTACTTTTTAAAATGTTTTCACTGGCTTTGGAATTCCGGGACAAAACCCTTTAGAGGAGAGCAAAGGAAAGAAAAACACCTTTTGTCTCCATTTAGCTCTTCAATGCCTGACCAGCAGCAGTAGAAAATTGGAGCAAACCTGCCTCACTCTTTTGATCTCTGCTAAAAGTTGTTGTGGGAATAACATTGTTCAGTGGTTGAAGGAATTTATTGAAGAATAAAAGTACCAGCAAAGACAAAGTGACCGATACAAATTGTCTGGTAAACCACCGTCAAATTTTATGTGTTCAGGGCTACTGATAATTTGCCATCTTAAAAAAATAGGGTGGGAGTTTGGAGGGGAGGAGGGTAAAAAAAGTGTATAAATAAACCCATGTCTTTAAATAGCTAACTGGCCTGGCTGAATTGTGTCAGAGCTAAGTTCCCTTGGCAGCCAGCACTGTAATATCTGCTGAGGGTGTAGCAGCGGGCTGAGACCAGATTTCGGAGAATCTGCCTTAGCTTTCCTGGCCTCTCCCTTGCATTCTTCCACTTGTCAGCAAGAAATGCACTGAAGCACGAAATGAGGGGGTGCAAAGGCTCCCGCACTTTGTCTGAGCAAACCTGGATCACACCCCCCATGGTTAATGTTTCTCTCTGCTAAAAGAAATAAGAGTAATAAAAATAAGCGAAAGCACTGGCTAACTTGGAAATACAGAGTGGGAATGAAGCAAAAGGAGAGAACTGGGGGAGTGAAGGTATGTTGCCCACCATTTCCTGCTCCCATGTTTATGGCAGAGTTTGAATCTCTGCTTGAAAAATCATTGGATTCTGCACAGGTTGTAAAGAGCTAAAACAAGAAGTAAAATTCAAAGAGAAAGGATGTTAAATGTCTGAGATGTCTGGGCAGTAAAATGCCCCCAAAAATACTTTGTTCACTGAATAAAGCCAGCTAGATGATCATACAAAGCACTTGGAACTACAGGAAACTGTCCTAGAGTGCTTTGAGATCTCAGGGAAGTATTACATGGAGTACCACTGATAGACACATAATTTTTGGCACTGTTGCCTATTAAAAGCAAATCTTATAGCTCTGACATTATGCTCATCTCACTAATTAAACTTTTAATTTCTGAAATTGTGCATCTTGCTCCTCCTGCCAGATCAGAGTGTTTTCCCCCTGCCGTGATACAGGCATTGGTCTCAGTAAGGTGGAACCACCTTTACTTATCTATTCACTCGCCACAATCTTCTTGCTGCTGGTGGTGCTACAGGGAGAAAACAGTTCCGCTTGGTGAACCAGCATGCTGTAGAAAATTAAATCTCAGAAAGCTTTTCTAAACGCTGGAAATCTCTTCCTCTCGGTGGGATCTGTCTGGGGACAAGAGGGGTTTCCACGAAAGGTTCCCCAGATGCCTTTCCTTGCACCTCCCAGTTTCATGCAGAAGTTATGCCTTGGTAATTGCTGGATCTAGTGCTGAGCATCTGCATTACTGGTGGCTGGGAAAGTTTTTTTTGGTTTCATTCATCTCTTGGGCGGACTTAAAGCAGTCGTGAAGTAGCAACTGGGTGGATAAGTCCCCATTCTTCAGATTTAAGTTTTGGAGGGTTAATGCTGTGAAAGGAGCTTCCTAAATGTAAACTTCTGAACAAAAGTGGTTGAGGTTATGGGTGTCCTTCACAAGTTCAGCTTTAATAGGTTTGTCCTGCAGTGGGTTACACCTCCTTCACACAATGCCATTGGTAAACTGACATTTTAATGACCTTTTATAATCACCTATTTCCTTTTCTCACTCATTTTATGAATAGTCTTGTACTCACTTCAAGAGATTTTCACCTTGTGGTCTCCTCTTACTGTTCATATTATTTTCAGAGTGGGTTGGACTTCCTGTAAAGTGTAGCACCATGTAGACTGAAGTTCAATAGATCCTTTCCTTTCTACAGGAAAAGGGAGACCAAAAAACTCATAATGCCCTTTTTTAAGTTGCAGGAAAGGCTTCAGAAATGCAGTCAGCAAATTGCTTTTTTTCTTTTTCTTTTGAGGCAGTTCTAAACGTGTACATTAACACAGTACCCTGCCCCTCTTCATGACGTAAAACTTGGGGCTCTGACCTCTTCTAGTGAGTGATGATCTCCTGGCACTTTCCCTCTTGGATTGGAGCACATGAATCTTGGTGATGATGTTTTGTCCAGGCTCCCATTCAGGATGTGTTTTGTGCCAACTTTACTTGACCCTGTGCCTTCAGTGGGACATATTATTCTTCACTTCCTGCCCTGAATTGCTCTGTACCTTGCATTGATGGGTCCTTTGTTCCACCTTGGAGGTAGATTCATTTTGGTGGTGAATGAAGGGAAGCTGTAGGGTTTTGAAAAGCCGCTTGAGAGCCCTCTGAATGAAAAGTGCTTCACACATTGAAAAATATTAGTGTTATCAATTGTCATCCTCAGACTCAAATGCTGAATTTGAAAGGGTCATTTATACTGCTCAAAGGCAAACACACAGCAGCATGCTAAAAGAGAGCTAGAGCACCTGAAGAAAGTGCTGCCTCATGTTATTTAGGCTCTGAAATCCCAGCAAGCATTAATAACTATTTTGTTGTTTTCACTGATCTCTCTACACCGATAGAAAGGGAAGGAGTTGGAAGAGAGAAGCTGTGCTGCTGAGCAGCTCCAGATGATCCCATATAGTCTGCCTTAGCAGCTTACCTGATTTGAGGAGACTCAACCAGGGCAGGAGCAACATGCAGATGATTGAGGAAAAGGCATGGGTGAAGATTTAGATTTGTCCATTTGATTATGATATAGGAAGGACCATCTTTCCTCATCACTCTCTGGTAGTCAGTGCTGAGTTTCATAGTGTGTTCAGGGCTGGAATGGATCTTAAAAGTCATCTAGTCCCAACCCCGCTGCTGCGAGCAGGGATACCTTTAACTAGACCAGGTTGCTTAAGGCCTTATCCAGCCTGGCTTTGAACAGTGCCAGGGTTGGGGCATCCACAGCCTCCCTGGGAAACCTGTTGCAGTGTCTCACCACCCTCATGGTAAAGAATTTCCCCTAATATCTCAACTATCTCACCTATCCCCTCTTTCAATTTGTACCCATCACTCCTTGTGCTCTCACTACAGTTCCTGATGAGGACTCCTTCTACAGCTTGTAGGCCCCCTTTCAGATACTGGAAGGTTGCTCCAGGCAACCTTCTCCAGGCTGAACGTCCCCAGCTTTGCTGCCTTTCCCACTCTGTCTTGTTCCCATTTCCCTTTGGCAGATGCCAGCATGTGAAGACACAATGGCAGGGTCAGTATCAGTCAGCAACCTTTCAGATGGCAGATGCCACGTGAATCCAGATCCCATCTCCTCCAAGGTCTGAGCAGAGGGAGCGGCCTTCTCAGAGCTGCTGAGGGCTGCGAGGTGCAAGGGAAGTGCAAAGGCTCTGTGGAGGGTGGCAGATGGAGAGAAGGACCTGTTTGCTGGTTGCGGTGTTGTACTGGAAGCTTTGTGGAGCACTTCACGCCTGTCTCAGTCACCACAGGTGCAAAGTGCTACCCAAGCAGAACTGTGGCAGGTTGCACCCTTCTTTTGCTGACATTGTACCAGAGTCAACGTCAAGACGATGAAATTCAGGTCCTGTATTTCAGCGGGTCATCTGTCTGGAACTGTACCCAGTATGGTTGCTCTGCATACAGCAGATATTCACTCCCGACACTGATTATTTGTGGAAAATGTGTTCTGTTGAATTTTATGTCGGCTTAGGCTCTTCATGATTTTCTCACGGGAGCTTGTTCTGCTGTTGGGTTGACCATGCTGATAGGAAAAATTTTGCACTATTCCATCTAAATAGTCCTTTGTTCCTTATGTCCTTTTACTCCTTTCTATATCCCACCTCATGAGTTTCTTGTTCTTGCATACAAGTTTGGTTTGGTAAGAGACAGTAGTGACATGTGTCTTTGAGACTTGGGCTTAAAGACCCCTTTTATAAGTCAAAACCAGTTTTTAAAACATCACCTCCTGGAAAACACTCAGAAAGCTCTGTCAAATAAAATTGTAACCAGAGTGGTCTTTGTAGAAGAAAAAAAAAAAATCCCCTGTGCAGGGAAGAAATCATTCAAGATATACTTTGAAAGTCTTTATAGCAGGTGGAAGAAGAAGAGGTTCAGTGCCTATAGAGTCAGATTCCTCTTCATACCCTCAGTATGAGGTTTCCTACACAACCAGTTGTGTGATTTAATTCCTGCAAGACCTTATCTCTCTTATAAAGCAGTGAAAGCAGCACAGATTTCCTTCATGTTAAAGACTGGGGAGTACCTGGATATTAGTGTGATGTAGGGCTTGCCTGAGGTAGGTTAACACCAGTTTGAATTATAATATGGCTCCTACCAGCATCATGGGGGATGTTTTAATCTTTTTACGTTCCATCTTAAAAAGAAACAGACTAAAATTTGATCTAAAGTAGGGGAGATTGGGGGAAACAACTCACCAAAAAACCCAAACCCTCCCCCCCCCAAAAAAAAAAAAAAAACACAACAACCACACCAAAACAAAAAGTCATGTGATTCTCTGCAGAACTAAATCCCTTTGGCAACTGGTTCCAGCCTGGAAAATATATTCACAGCTGGGTTATAAACGCTCAAAACCAGCCAACATAACCTTAACTAACACATCACCACTATGACACTGCTGTTAACAGGATCATTCTGCTGTGGCTCATGGGCTCATTTTAAGTGTCATCAATTTAGTCTACAACTGAAGGCTGTTCACTGCAAAGCCCATTTTAGCAACAGCATCTTATATGCAGGGATGATGGAATATTAGTGACTCTTCTTTTGTGGAGGTAAAACGCAGAGCGGAAGGTGAAGAGCCACGGGAAACCTCACTGTCCATCCTCAGGTACTTAAGTTCATTTTTGGAGGGCAGTAGGGTGAGTCTGAGTGGCTGAGTATTGGTGTAGGTGGCCAGAAAATTGTCTCCCGTTCTCCAGCACTGATCTCTACAAACTTAGCAAAGTTATTTCACCTTAGTTTTTCTCTCCTCAAGGACACGAGTTATTTGACGGAGAAACTATTTGACTCCATTGCTGGAAAGGGTTAGACTCTACCTGCACGACACTGAGAGCAAACAGGAAAAATCTCTGAGGGAAGTGGTGGCCCTGTGTTTCATCCCACCAAAGATGCCCATCACAGCTATTTTGGTAGTTGATATCAAGCCCATTAGAAAGAGCTCAAAGTGTTTTGAAACTGAGCGGAAAATGTTATTACTTACCTCAAAGCTGGGGTGAGAACAGATGATAAAATTAGCTTTCCCAACCCTACGTGCTTCTCAATACTCCCTGAGTTGCTTGGTCTTTTACCGTGTGATGTTTTGGTCATGGCAAAACAAAAGATTCCCTTTGGATATGGAAACTGATGTTGTCTATAGGTGTTACGGGCCAAGACTTGTGTAAGTATCTTGAGGCTGCCTGAATATATGTGTGAACTGGATTGGCAAGGAGATGGTAGCCACTTCCCATGAACTTTGTGTTACCTGGTGCTGCAAGGCTGGAGCTGTTGTAGGCTTTTTGCATGGTTTGACTTTAGATGGCTGTCTGACTGATGTGTTGTCAAGGCATCCATGTCTCCCTGCACTGACACTGTTGGGAATGGAGGCTCTGAGTTGAACATTGGCTCCCTTCATAAGGAAGTTAATTGAAATCTCTCTCTCAACATCCTCCCAGGAGGTCAGTGGTTGTACTTAGAAAACAAGGGAATGAATGAATATCATAATACCTGATGAATAATAGCCTGCAAAAGCTTTTATATTCTCTTTTTATCATTATCAAATCATGCTGAAGAGGCTGCAAGGTGAAGAAACTCTCAAGCTTCTTTTTCAAGAAGCTGTTAGGATGAAGACAGAGCATTTCAAAATCAATACTGAAGCTTGCGATCCAAAGAGCAAATGGGAGAGTCATTATAAGCTGCTTTGCTTCTCATCTCTAATTCCCCATATTCATAACTTAAGCCCTGTCATTTGGATTTATCCTCTGTGGCCTGCAGTGACACCAGAAAAAGTCCTCCTTTTTAATTCTGTGGCAAAAAAAAAAATAGCAACGCTGCAGGGTAGGATCATATTCCCACAGAAGTTTAGGGCTTATACGTTTCATGTTGGGCACCAGATTTTGCCATCTTCTCCCCCTCCCTTTAGTCCCCCTCCTCCTTTCTCTGCTGTTATACATCAATCATCCTCTTTCCTAGAGGCTAGGATACAAACAGTGTAATCCCAGAGAGAAGGGATACTGATACGGCCAATCCTGTACATGACTACTGCTCTGTCCTTGGAGATGCCATTGCTAAATCTAATGACAGGATTTTGCTGATGGGAGTGTTTCAACTAGGCTGGAGAAAGCAATAGGGGCAGTAATCTAAGAACCCAACTTTGCCATACCTGGGAGATCTCTTGGATCTCCATCCATTTCTCCTATTTTAGGTGGCTTTCTAAACTTTTCTTTCCTTTATTACTTCTTGGTTTGTTTTGTCTTGGCACTTAACACCATCATAAATAGTTTCTTCACTAGTACTATTTTTAATTATGACCTGGGAATGAACCTTAGACCTAACTCAGACAACCCATCTGAACAATTCATAATCCATAAAGGTTTGGTGTTGAACTAAGTAATTATTTTTAAACAAGGACGGGTTCCTATATAGGCCGTTGTTTGGAGAAAATACCACAACCTCAAATGCTATTCTGTTAAGTGGCCTTCAGAAGGGGTTTGGGGGTTTGCTGGGCTTTGGGTTTGGTTTTTTTTTTTTTTTTTGTTTGGATGTCAGAAACGTGTTTAGAGGAGGCGATGTTACTCACCTCTGGAAAATTGCCACCACATACATTGAGGAGAAGCTGATGAACAATGTCTGAACAATGTCCAGGCAGTGACAGGTTGTTCCAGCAGCACGGTCTCCCTGCTCCCCAACCTGAGATCACTTGATATTCTGCTGGCAAGTTTGGGAATGGCCTTTGGTGGGAACCCAGCACTTTCTCTCATCTGCTAAGCCCTTAATAAACCCTACTATTACTTTTTCTAACTCCCCTCTGGACTTTGAATTCCACTACAGTGAACATAACACACGTGAGTAAGAGCTTGAGGTCTTTCTCACTTGGGTGGTCCCATTAAAAAGACCAGGTTTGCTGTCTTGGTTCCTGAGCCATTTCAAACATTGCTGCTATTTTTCCTCCCCCGGCATTTCTCTCACCTGCCTTAACTTTTTTTTTTTTTTTCCATGCCCAGTCTATTAATATGTTTTAACCAGTTAACTTTGGAACCAAAATACTAACTGCATAAGAGGCAGCTTTTCTGAAGGTTTATAAAATATGTATCGGAGCAGGGAATATAAAATGCTCCCATTTTGTAGCAGACAAAATGTATAACGTGCTGAGTGAAAATTGAGAGGGACCCAACTTAAACCTTTGAAAATCACTGCCAGTTCCAATGTGCTGTATTTATTTTGACTTGGAAGGCTCAATCCAGTCCAGATGAGGTCATTTGGTTGGGCGCACACGTGTCCAGGCAGAGCCAGGAGGCAGGGAAGCCTGCAGGATGCTCCAAGGCATTGAGCTGCCAGGGAGCAGCGGTGAGAGCAGGGAGGGCAGACCATCTGTGTGTTGATCCTGGCATCAGAGCGTAACGCTGGGATGGAGGTGTTGTAATGTTTAAGTTGATTTCTTTTAAGGCACGCAGCACAGTGCAGCTTTTGTATTCTCAGCTGTTTGCTGGGTAGGGTAAGTAGAGGCAAAGCTTGACATGCTCTAATAATCTTGGGGACAGGGAAATATATTTAGTTATAGCAATATATGTAGTTACTTGTTCATATGACTTCACGCAACAGAGATGTTATTTCATTTGCCCAGCTCTATCTTTGAGCTTGTCATGTTTAACCCTTGCCCTCTCAGCACCTGATACCTGCTCAGCACCATTTTACTTTTCTCCCTCTTCTACTCCTCCGTCTTCCCTTACTCCTCTCGTCAACAAGATTAATAGCTCAGTCATTTGTCTCTATGAAATTTCACTTTTCTCTCCTAGAGCTCCATCTCTGCAGCTTGCTGCTCCATCCCAGCAGGTGGGGAATGTCCTGTGCCCTCCCCAAGCAGCCTTGTCTGTCCTAGTCCCCCCACTCCCCACCTCCCTGCCAGCAGCCTGTTTGCCAACACTTTGCACGAGGAAGCTGCCTCTATAAAAATAAACCACGCTGAAATCTGAGAGAGAAACCACGCCAACCTCACACTTCATTATTGGTAATGTCAACCTATTTGATTTCCATTTGCAAACAGTAGCCTGCATATGTTCCTCACCATGTACCCTCTCTCCCCGTGCCGTATTCTGTGCAGATTCAGATTCCCCATGCGTGGTGCTTAGTCTGCTTTGTGGTTTGCTTGCTCTGAGCCACAGACACCCCTGCTTCACAATTAAAGTGTGGAAAAAGCCTGTTAAGTCAGTGATTTAATTGCCTGGTTACTCACAGCTAACACAACGTTGCCATCTGCAATGGGCTTGAAACCTCTTCTCCCACCTCCTCTACGTTTATAAGATTTTACTCTTCACAGCTGGCTTTTACTGCTGATTTACAGCATAAAAAGCCAGCAGAGACAGACCTGTATTTCCTGGTTTTAACCCCAGTGTGCACTGCCACATGGGCATTGCTTGGTGTGGGCTGGACGTGCAGACACTGCACTCCTGAAACTGCAGCACTACCTGGCTGAGGAGTTAAGATGAAACTTCATTTTCCAGGAGAGATGTCTCTTTTAAAAAACAGCAACAAAAAAAGGAAAATGGTGAAGGGGAGAAGTAAGACAAACCAAGCTTTATACCGTCAGGATGAACACTGCATTGCTGCCTTCAAAACCCATGTGAGCCACAGGTCCACATCTCCATTTTATAGACGGATGAGTTCTCAGATGGGTCCTACAAGCATTGGCAGCAACAAGGGGCCCCCAGGAGGGCCCAGGGAGGGGGGATGCACCCAGAGCCTGAGGAGGAGCTGCCTGTATTGACTTTCACTCGATTTACTGGAGCAATTGAGTTTGTCAGTGAAATGCGAGAGGGGCTCAATCAGCTGTCACACTGAGACACTCCTGTCACTACTGTCAATAGCTTCGAGTTTCTGATCCTTTCTCAGATTAGCTCTGTGCCAGAACATCAAATGAAAAGCTGTTTGGGGCATGGGGAGGGGAGAAACTCTAAGCAGTTACCTAGGAATCAGCTTACAGACTTCAAAGCACTGCCAGGTTTATTCTGATGGCCTGTAGCAGCACTCTGGGGTCTGTAATGCTTTCGGGGTGTAATGTAGACTCTCCTCTTCAGCCCCACATTCACTTATGGACTGGGAGGCAGGGATGGGAGAAGAATGGAGACATCTCTCCCAGCAAACCCAAGTGGCATGCAAATGGCCTGCCTCCTCTGGAAGAGCTGCTCTTTAGCTTTATGGAACAACTTGCTTTTCTTACCTTTCATCCTGAATGAGTCCTCTGCATTTCTCTGGGCACTGAAATGAAGACTCTTCCTGGTAGAGCTGAGTCGTGTAAAGGCATCACCCCCAACAACAGCACAGGAGTGGAAAGAAGGGGGACAGGTTTGTCATGCAGAAAGGATAAAAGGGGAGTGAGGGAGGTCTAGCTAGCCCCTCTGAGCAGTTTTTAGCAGTGTTGAGCCTCGAGTGTGCTTTTCTTTTTGTATAACAAGGCAAGAGCTTTGTAGCCCATGAATCTCTTCCAAGACCTTTTTCTTGAAGTTTCACTGGTTGGATCTGGGACAGCCTTTATTGAGAATGTTTCTGTCATGAGATATGCCAATATGAATGAATGAATATGTCTCTATGTGAAGAATAACCCATCAGGAGACTTTTTCTTAAAAAAAATACTTCAAGCATTTGAGAAATCTCTTTTCTCTGTTCACACTGAAACAGCTTATGGCAAGGTGAACTCACCCATTTACACAGAAGCCAAGAGGGTAATGTTAATCCTATTAGAAAAATAATCTACCACCAAAAAATAATAATAATAGGGGTGGAGAAGGAATCCTTTTAAGGCAAATTCGCTGAGTAATTCCTCTGAATTTGCTCTTTTCTTCTCAGGGTTGCGATGTTAAACATTTTGCTATCAATACATGAATTATAAAGATTACTATTTTCCTTTCACATTCCTAAAGAAATTCGGGAAGGGAAAAGCTGCATTCTAGCCTTATTGTTAGAGGGTTTTATCCTTTAGAGAATTCCTCTGGTTTTTGATGAATGCTGTGTCAGAGTGAGACATGCACAGCACCAATCTGGATATTTTTCCTCGAATGTAATTTTAAATTTTCCAATTTTTTTCCCTGTTACCCAGTTCCACGATTAAGTTTCTTTTGAATTCAAAACACCGAAAATTCAATCTCTTCCTCGTTTAAGATCACCACTATCCTTCCCAAGTAGCGACTGCAGCTACATTCCACTGCTTAATATTTAAGCAGCTCCCTGTCCAGAGCAAGTCATACCTTGTCTCCTCCTTGATTGCTCAAAAAACTCAAAATCAGCCCAGTTCAAAGGACTGTATATGTGAGCTTTAATATCAGAGGGAAGACTGCTTGCTTTTCTTGGTTGCACGAATGTGAAAAGGCCATGGAGAAGCATGGGAAAGGCAATAGAAAGGAAAAAAAACCCACCACATTCTCCTCATAGAGTATTTCAAAGCAAATGCTGGATACATACCTTTCCTTGACCTTTCCCATAGATCAGTGGTATAGGCAGCTGTTGTGCTTGTATTACACATTCCAGCGCACAGACTGACTAGTGAGCAAGGTGTGTGTGTACATGTGAGTGTGTTTGTTACTCAACCTGTTATCCAAAGGTCTTCCATGTTGGTTTTAGCTCTTTCTGGTTTTTTGTTGTGTTTTTTTTTTTTTTCATAGTTTCCAAGGTGAGGTGTGGTTGTTTGTGGACTTTGTTTATGTTCACCCGGTGACAGGAAACCTAAGAGCTTTTAGTGAAGTCAGATTTAATCTGGAAGCGAGGTGTGAATCTCCAGCCATTTGGGTTTAAAAGCTTTCATTAAACCTGAGAATGGAGGAAGAAAATAAACATCTCTCTGCTTTCTGGCTGCGCAAGGGTGAAAGGTTCCCAGACTGCGGGCCCCAGTGCAGATGCCTAGAAAGGGAGAAATTGGAGGATAGATAAAAAAGGGATGGCATTGCAAAAGAAAACCAAACAAAACAACAAATAAGCATCCTAGAGGTACTGCTCAAGTTGTAGTGGGTCTCCAATTTACGGAATCCCCGCTGAGCTAGTTGAATCTGGTGTAGAGGACTGAGGCCATCATAAAGGAGATGGGCTTCGTGGGAGGAGTGATGGCTCTAACAAAGACATGAAGGCAGCTCTAAAGACTCCAGCTAATTGCACCCACCGCGGCAGAAAGGGACGCAGCAAGGGGATGGGTTCAGACGCCACAGGCAGATGCTGTGGGCACTTGTCTGCTCTGTGTCACCTCAGGAGGGGTTTAGTGGGACCAAACTAAGGTCTGACCAGCAGAACTGACTGTCTCGTGACATAGAGTGAGGTGGTTTATCTCCCTGTCTAATGCTTCCCCTGCCTCTACCCATCTGTGGGCTCCTTGGGGCAGGTACTTCCCTCGGATCGCGTGTTTGTGCAGTGCCTAATTGAAGATGCAAGGGTAATATAAATAATAAGGTTAAAAGTCACTCTTCTTGAGGGGAGGTGAAAAGGGAACGGAAATGGAGCTGCTACTCAGCCTCCCAGCTTTTCCTGGAGTCAAAAAGAGAGTGCAAAGGGTATTGCAGGATATGTCGGAGTATTTAGTCTTGAGTGGTTTGCCATCCTGTTTTTATTCCCCTGCAGATATATTTCAAAGAAAGTGTTTAGATGGAGCTGATGACCTCGCTTGTAGTTGAGGTTGCCTGTCACTTCCTAGGATAAGTCCCTGACTTGGTTGTTTGGGCTGTGGCAACTTGCAGTGTTTGGGCTCAAACTTCCCCTCCCGCACACCAGGCTCCCACCAAAGTTCGCTTCAGAGGAGAGGGATTTTCAGTGTAGAGCTAAAACCATGCCGGCTTTTATCATTTGGGAAGATGATTCCTACTTTTTCACCTTTCCATCTTTAAAAGGCTCAGGCTGTTCCAGGGATGCCATTGCACACCAGCCCTTAGAAGCGAGGGGAAGCTGTGAGATGAAGTGGCCCCACATGCTGGGCTCTACCCAGGGTCCTGCCTCCTCCCCTCCTTGGTATGAGCTTTCCCTGGGAGGCAGTAGCAGTCTATCTGTCCTTATCCTGGAGAAAAGGAGGCTCAGGGGAGACCTTGTTACTCTCTACAACTCCCTGAAAGGAGGTGCTACCAGGTGGAGGTCGGGCTCTGCTCCCAGGTAACAAGTGACAAGGAGAGAAGAAATGGCCTCATGTTTCACCAAGAGAGGTTTAGATTGGATATTAGGGGAAAATTTCTTCACTGAAAGAGTGGTCAAGCACTGGAACAGGCTGCCCAGGGCAGTGGCAGAGTCACCATCTCTGAAGGGACTTGAAAGCCATGTAGATGTGTCACTTGGGGAATTGGGTTAGTGGTGTCTGGATTAACAGTTGAACTCAACGTTCTTAGAGATCTTTTCCAACCTAAATGATTCTATAATTCTGTGAATCCCTCTGCGTAATGCTCTGTGTCAGCATGATCTGAAAATGAAGCCCAACCTTAATAATTCTACGATTATTCCATTTACAACAATATCATGGAAAGAAACCAAACGAATAGGGAAGGCAGCAAGAGAGCTGCAACTTCAGGACACCAGAGTAGCTGAAGGCTTTGCCTTCATGTGTTGCACTGTTAATGGACACCATCACAGGTCCAAGTGATGTCCTTCTAGGGGTCTGTTTAGGTTTTCCCTTATTTTCCAGTGATTTCAGGTGATGATGAAGCATCATGGTAGATGAATTTTCTGTAAGAGTAAGTTATCCATTTGTCTTGGGTTTCTTGGTTTGTTTGGTTAGTTAGTTGGTTCTAATGTGTGTAGGATTACATGAAAGTTCTTGGGTTTTGTTCAGTCCTCATACTGTTACTGGAAATTTGTTAACAACTGACTGTCAAAAGAGCAAGTCACTGGCCCCATGGACAGGTACAGCTATTCCAGAAATTATCAGTGTCTGAACAGCAGAATGCCAGTATGGCCATTACTTGGGTTTCGATGGCAGTAGTGGTATTGTATCTGATTCTTGTCCCATGTACACACTGTAACACTAGGTGTTAGAGAAATTATACTCAGTACCTGGGCATTAGAAGTTAATTACTATTTCTGATTTTCAGCCCTTCCAAGTGTCTTGGCCTTTATTTCTCCAGACCTTGTACAGTGGGACCTCAGTTGAACAAGGGCCCTCACTTTTCTTCAGTAACAATAATAAGGTTATTTGTTTCATAATCATTTTCACTTTTCCTTATCTACCCAAGACTATGAGCCAAACTGTTCCCTGCTTAAATCTTGGCTTTGCTGGCCCAGTGAAAATCGTGTTGAACTTTTATTTCTCTACAGCCCTGCTGAGTCACCCCAAAGCTTGGCTCTGAGTTCTCTCATCTGATAAGAGGCATAGAGGAACTTCCTAATCTCAGAGTACTGGTGCCAGGAGAAATCCATTAGCAATCATGATAACAGATTCCAGTTATTCCAATAATTCAGGCCCTATAGCTGTTGAAAACAAAGTTTATGTCTTAAGCATGGGTGCATTTACGTACATATGTGATTTTGCCTCTGAGATTTAAGACTAAGAGTAAATGATTTTAGATTTTTCTCCTAAATAATGCATTTGTCTAATGAATATTAGACTTCTCCTCCTTTCAACCCCCCCCCCCCCCCAGTTTTGTTTACTGCTATGGAAAGGATGCTCACAGCACAGCCTACATAAGGATTGTATTTGTACTGAAAAATCCATTTAACCACTGAAGCATCATTCCCAGCTGTTCACTGTTTTACAATGCACTTCTCTTCCTCTTCCATCCTTCTCTCCCTCTACACTACAGACACTACAAAATTGGACTTCTGTATCAGCTGCCATTTCACCAGTAATGAAAAAGGTGGTGGAACACAGTTTCCATTTAATTTCCACAGACTTGGTACGCAGCAATGAAAACCTTCCATTCTTGCCCTGCCAAGGCTCCTGACTTTTCCGATTCATTTCAATTTGCCAGAGCATCAACATTTGAATCCTTACCTCCTGCATATGCTATCCACTTAGCACTCAGCTGGATACAGGAGTGGAAGGATTGTTGGTTTGCATGGGCTGAGTTTTGGGTTGGGACCTGCATAGCCCACTCTTGTGATTTCTAAGAGTCTTATGAAGTGTGCAGAGGTTTGTATTTTTCTCTGTTTGTTCTTTTTTTTTTTTTTTTTTTTTTTTTTTTTTTTTTTTTTTTTTTTTTTTTTTTACCTTTTAAACATCAACATCAGTGAATGATGAAGCTTAAATGATAAAGTGTGTGAAACTCAGAAGGCACATAAACAGGATCTAATTTTTATGATTTTAATTCAGTGTTTTTAAGGACCCTGACCCACAATCTTCAAACATTTTGACTTTAACAGTATTAGCAACTCTATTTATAATGCTGCTGCTGGTGGCTCTCCTACAGGTGTGATTTTTAATCCTAAATCAGGTATGATTCACCACCACATAATGCTATTCCATGTCAGCAGCTGCAAGAAACATCCCTTTTAAAAGCTGGGTCCTCTTTCTAAACCTGTGATACATATATTGGCCCATTTCTCCGCTTCCTTCCAACACTCCCAAGACTAAATATCTAAAACCTAAACATTATGCTTAGAGTTTCTGATGACCCTGCCTGATCTTTCATATTACATACTAATAGGGGTTTTGCACCATGTGGCTGCCTTCTCTATATAAAGAGATAATTATGTTTTCCATTTTTACCTTCTGAAATAGCTATAAAAAATGAACACCAGGCTCTTAGACACTATTTGAACTAAGAGCGACCTCAGATTTTAAAATTTTTTTTCATCCAGTAGCTGTAAGTGTACTTCTCTGGTTTGAAAACTGGGCTGACATTTGAACTGAGGCAAGCACAAAAGGGTCTTTCAATTTTCGTGCAGGATTCTGAAACACTGGAGAAAACACTGGAGTTGCGTTTTAAAGATGTTATCTTCAGCAGCAGGGCTGGCAAATCGTCGCTTGATGCAGGCAGGGGGAATGTAGGTGCAAAAATTTGAAAATTCATGGGAATCCTGTTACATTTGTGAGAATTGGCAGCAATGCATGTGATTTCCAAGAAAAATCCCCACCTGCTGAGCAGGCACCAGCCCCACCAAGCGTGGTGGGGCAGCCTCAAGCCAGTTGCTGACAAGACTTTCCTGATCTCCCTGTGACCCCCATTGCAGGAGGTGAGCTGGTAAGAGGAACTAGCAGGGACCAGGCCGGGGAGAAGGTGGTTTGTTTGTTTCTTCTTGCTTGGAAAATGTGTGTGGCTGTCAGGGCCGGCGTGTTTTTGTGACACTCAAGCTGCCTCTCCAGCACCGCTCCTTGTGGGCTACAAACTCATCTTTTATCAGGGGAGCGGTGGTGTGGTGAGAGACATCCTCATCACGGACAGTCAGCTCAGCACTGCTGCACA
The DNA here is from genome assembly GCF_003031625.1 of Empidonax traillii. NCBI lineage: Eukaryota > Metazoa > Chordata > Aves > Passeriformes > Tyrannidae > Empidonax > Empidonax traillii. The sequence goes on from NW_020955203.1 coordinate 4,400,972, forward strand.
AACATTCTGGAGGGCTCAGTCGCCTTTATTCCTCCTCTCTGAAGAACCCTTTGCCCGTTTTTCCTTTTTTTTTTTTTTTTTAAGCCCTTTCTTTTCTGAAGGCTGAGAAAAGCCTCAGGAATGCACTTACTTGCTTTCCCAGACTGGCTCTCCCGGTGATGTATTAATTAGCTGGAGCGCTGGGCACTAACGAGCAACTGCAGGCTGATCTCGTTAAACATTAATGCTTAACTAGAAAAGCAAGAGCTGTTAAAGATACGCCACTCAATGTCATCCGTGTCTGAATGTAAAAGAAGTCAGCGGCTGAGCTGCTGGTGCTTGTGTTTCCAGAGGGAGTGAGAAGGGACAAGTAGCACACTTCTCTTTTCCAGAACCAGCTGGGAACACCTTGACCACGGATGAGTTTCCATGCTCCTCTGGTTAATTTTAGCATCAATCCCAGGCCTTTCCCAGGGAGTGGCCCCTCTCAGGGAGATAGAGGGGCAAGTCCTTGTGCCCACGCTAATTTTTCGGCCTTTTCCACTCCTTGTTTTTAGTGGTCAGGTCCAAAAACAAACACAGGTGTTCTCCTTACCCACTCTCTAAACAGAAGCAAGTGGTTAAGACCTGTGTTTTCAAACATGAAAGTTTCATGTCACGTAGTTACACCCCAATGCAGTAATCCAAATTAGTGGTTGTCTCAATTTTTATTGACTTTGCTGGATATTTTAAGCAACACCATTGGAAAATATTGACCTTATCACCCCTTTGTTGCAGTTTACCCTTGGAGGAACTTGTTAGGGCAGCTCTTGATACCGCGAGGCTTGACTTTTCTCAGAGAAAATATCTCTACTAGCTCACGAGAAGCTTTCAGAGTGTTTACTTGTTCATTAACCAGCTGGAAATACTGCTGATGAAGGTAGGCCAAACAAGAGCCTCCTGCCCAAGAAGACCTGCTCTTCTCCAAGCACATGCCATTACAGGCCAGCCATGCATGAGCAGCTGCTGGCGGTGCTTCTGCCTTTCCATTTGCATAGGCAAACGTGGGATTTTTTTATGCCCCTTCTTAATAACTGTTACATGCAAATCAAACAGAGTTTTGCATGAGTATCTATGCTCCAGTCACCACAGAGTTACCTGGAATAGCCAGTGTGTAGGGTATATTTTAGGATCTACAGTTGATGTAGCAGCCGCCTAACTTACTCTCTGCCTCCACCTTCTCTCCAATCTAATAGTAAAGACACAGCAGCCAGTATTTTTCCTTACTGTCCAGCTGTTTGCATTATGCAGTTTGATTGCAATTGATAATTCATTAATCATTTCTTATCATGGTTAATATTTACCCAGCTTGCTACTGTGCACCAAGGGGAATGGGAGGGGCAGGAGCAGGAAAGGAAAGACAAAGTCAAGGAAAGCACAAAACATATGGGAGCACCCAGTCTTCGTTTTCCCTCTCCTCTCCCTCTCTCTCTCCTTGACAGATATTTCCATGGTGCTGCCACCAGCAGTTCTGTAGGGCTTCTTTCTATTTTCTTAAGCCAAAAGTCATCATCATGGCAGCCTGAGCTCTGCGGAAAAGTGTTTTTATGAACCTCCTTTTTTCTGCCTGAGGAAGCGAAAGGGTTACTGTATCCCTGTTGGGATTTTGTTGATGTTGGGGTTTTTTTCGGTCTCCTAGCGTGCTGCTTCCTCAGACTCTGCTTAAAAGCCACTGTGCTTGATTTCCCCTCTAATGGTGTTAAGACTGGAACTGGAGCTGTCTCTGCTGCCTGGTCCTTCTCCTGCCCATGTCTTCAGACGTTATGTCACAGCTCCCAGGGTTGCTCGCTGACTCCAGCCAGCCTCCCCAGGGGATGGAAAGCAGGTTCCCTTCCCCGTGGCAGCAGCAGTGCCCACATTTAAGAAGCTGCAGTGCTGAGCCGTGACTGCATTAGTTCTGCTACATTAGAACAGAAGCAAAGAGCTTAATTTAATTCGCTGGCCTGTATACCGACACCTGAGGGCCACTAATTCACTGTCACGTATTCTCAGTGAAACCAGGCTCTTTAATTTTTAGATTTTTTTTTTTTTCTTTACAAGAGCAGAGCCTTGCAAGGCAAACACTCATTTTCTAGGACTGGAGAGAAATATCTCCTTCCAAGGATCACGGTAGGTCAGGATGACTCACTTTTGCCACTGTCCACAAGGGATCACAAGATCACACGTCTCTTCTTTATTTTTTTCCCTCCTCTGAACTGTATAAATTGATCCTGTTCTTTCATTTTATGATTAGCAGCATCCATTAAAAAGTTGATTCACATTGGCATATGATTGGCCATAAAACATTTATTCACCACAGGCTGTATTTGGACATCATTCAGAGGCTTTGAGCCTATTAGATACCTCAACCCTCTCTGTCTTTTTCAGTGATAGGATCAAGTCTTGTAGTAGCATTTGCAGTAACTTCCAAGAATCAAGCCTTGCCTGTGTTGTTTGCGCATGAAGACCCATTAGGCTAAATTAATCCCCAGGGTAAACGTACAGACTTCAACAGAATGTTATCAGGGATAAATTAGCCCTATTGATTTTTAATGAGGTTCTTACCTGAATAAAGAAAACAGAGTTTCTCTTCTATTCTGGTCTATTGTTCTTCTGCTGCAAGCATCACCAGAAGCACCTGCCTTTTCACCCTGAGTTTTTAAACCTGGAAATTTTACATGTCTGAAAGGATTAGAAAACATTTTTCGATCTCCCTGCAATATGTGAACAGTGCCATTATGCAATGGAATACATTTCCCAGAATTTATACGTCCCCAAACATCTTTTTCTGAAAAGCAAGTGAATAGATTGCCAGAAAAATTACACTGATCTCCTCCTCCAGAGACCACCCTCATCACAAGGGGTTTACTCCCTGCTAATGAATTTCTAGAGAAATCACTGTGAGAAGTACAAACTGATTTGTTTCCTTTAGTCGATCTCTCTCAGATGATTCACGCCTTGCTGTTTCATGCCAAGGATTTGCATTGTCACCCCCTTGTCTGAGCCCTCATCTGGGTAATTTAGGGACACTCCACATACCCAGGAGACGTGTCCATGGACTACCTGGTCAGTAGCATGGCTCTTGAGAATAGAAGGATGTGACAAATCCTGTGCTGTTCCCTGGGAGGGTGGTACATAGTTGATCCCAGGTACAGAGAGGAACAGCCAGGTGACTGGCAGGTGACTTCTCAGGCAGGCATTGTCATCACTGTCTCTGATCTCTATGGGAAGATACAGAAAGGCAATACTTTAAAATAAAGTCTCTACGCCAGGGGTTTGAAAAGAAAGCAGAGACCTCAGGTTGTACCCAGGCTTCTCTGGGGAGTCAATGTGTTGTTTAGGCAACATTTTTTAAATTATTATTATTATTATATTAGGTTACATACTAGGCAGAAATTCTTCCCTGTGAGGGTGGTGAGGCCCTGGCACAGATTGCCCAGAGAAGCTGTGGCTGCCCCTGAATCCCTGGAAGGCCAGGTTGGACCGGGCTTGGAGCAGCCTGGTCTAATGGAAGGTGTCCCTGCCCATGGCATGGGGGTTGGAACGAGGTGGTCTGAAGGTCCCTCCCAACCCAAAACTATTCTGTGATCCTGTGATATGAGTGTACAATCAGGTTGTGGTCGATTTCAGCATGACTTCCCAAGGGTGTTGCTCCCCAAACCACTGCCCCTTCTGAGGTCTGGGTCTGCAGAGATGGGACTGTTTCTCTCGTTCATCAATGGCATTCAAAAACAAGTATGAGCTGTGTCATCACAGCCCTGTGGTGTCATGCATGGCTGCAGGGGGCACGTGTCAGTATCCAGGTGCCCTTTGGGGTGTCGCTTCATTATATGTCTTCATGTGACATGAGATTTTTTTTTTTATATTCTGGGCTGTAAGGTTAAGGAAGCTTTTCCATTACACCCTAGTCTTTCTGAAGGCATCAAATACTTGCTAATTTGCATCCTCTATAATATTTAATCTAAACTTTTAAATTTAAACTTTTAAACTGAAGAAATATTTGTTTGTTTTCTTAAAACTATTAACTACCAATTGGGAATAGACTTTGTTTAATGAATGGTTGGCTTGGCTTCAACAGCTGATCTAAGTGGCAGCATGTTACTGGGAGTCTGCAGACTCCCAGGTCATCATTTTGTATTCCCAAATGTACCTTGCTAGTGGAAGAAATATTTATATTTACTCAGAAATGCCAACAGAGGTTCTCTGTGCCCTTCTAGCACACATGGTGAAGATCATGGGATTGAACAGAGACAGTACTAACTTGGTGTCTAAGTTGTACTTCTTGAATATATTTTTTTAATTATTGAACTAGTTATTTGTTACTTTTTAATGTATGTTTGGGCATTTTCACTATGTACATCATGTAGGTGGGTGGATGAGTCTTTTGCAGAAGTTATATGAGACTTTCTCCCCTCCCCATCGATGGTCTCAGGTCTGTACCTTTAGTTTTATTTTATCTTGGTAATCCCTGTAATTCCAGCTATTCCCTACTGTGTAGAAGGGAACTGCAATTCTCTAGTGCTTTGCATTGCAATTCCTTCCATAGCATTTTATAGCAAAACTGAAAGGAGCCCCACATTGTTTAAACTGGAATTTTCCCTTGGAAAAACAGCAATATAGGAATATTCATGTGGTGCTTGGCACAAGCCCTTATTTAAGTAACGCGAAACACCAGATGTAAACTTCTTACAGGCTCAAGTGTGGGATTTGCAGCGTGATTCTTCTTTTTCATGTGCACGCCTTCCTTCCCAGAAAACACTACAAAACTCTTCACAGAACCTGTCATCGGGAGCAGAGATAAGGAATGCTCCAATGTAGAAACATACCCTAAAAAGGGAAAGGCCAATATTGACTCGCAGTGAAGCTTAAGCCCTTTAAACTCACCCCTGGACAAGGAGAATCAATGTCTCTTATAAAAAAAGCGCCTCTGCTGTTATACAGCAGACAAACTATGCTAACAGTCGTATATTTTCTATTCAAAACTGTACCGCTGTGTATATAAACACGGGAAGGTTTTGTTGCTGTATATGTCCAGATTTTTGACATGTGTAGGTGGAGCTGGTGTAGCAAAAGCCTATTCGGGAGTTAGGAGCAGCTGCCCTAATGGAATATGATTGACTTTAGTTACATCACGGGCTAAATATAGATCAGGCAGCAATGTACACAGGGCTGTGTCTGACAGCCAGGACAGAATGTGCTGCCCGACTGACAGACGGATGGACATTGCTCCTGCGCAGATGCCCCTTTTAGGTCGGGGAGTTCTCCTGGGCTCTGCTCCTGTAAGCATCCTGCTGCTGGCCACGCAGGGCTGTGCGTCTGGGGAGATGTGGGGCTAGTCTGGATTTGGATAAATGTCTCCTGCTGGTGCCTGTTGGCACAGCTCCCCTAAGTCAGTGGGGATGTGTTGATTTCTGTGTGGTGAGGGGCTGATCCCAGCAGTTAAAAAACTGCAAGGAGTACTCCTTGCCATCTTTCATCCCTCTGTTCCTCCCTTCACTCCTTTCCATTTGTGCTTCTGTGCTATTTTTGAGATGCGACCCCCGCTTTTGAGCCTGCCCCCTGCATATCCGGCAACATTCTTCAAAAGGCCTTTCCCAGCCTGGACCAAAAAAAAAAAAAAAAAAAAAAAAAAGATGATCCATGTGTGCCACATCTGTGCACTCAACGGGAGGGTCTGTCCCTCTGCTAACCTTTATGGGGAAGCAGCATGGAAAGATCATCTCTGAGATTCCGCCCTGATTCTTTGGGGCTGGAAAAGCCAGAGACGAGCCTGTTCTTTTTCTTGCTTTTGAATGAGGATGCAGCCTTTCGAGGAAATTGGATTTTAATTTCTTTTTTTTTTTTTTTTCCTCCCTGCCTCCAAGTCTTGACTGCTATTTTTAAGCTGGGGGGGAGCACCAGTGCTGAAAGGGATGTGCTTATCCTGACAGGCTTTATGGAGGAGCATCGCGGGGCTGTGGCGCAGCTCAGCACAGAGGCGTCACAGAACTCCAAAGACTTGGCAAGCCACGGGGATGCTGAAGGCAGTGCCCAGAGTACCCAGAAGTTCAGACACACTTTTCTACATTTTCCTTCCTGGGAGGGAAAGCCCAAGGCTCCTGTATCACAGGAGGTGACAGTTTTGAAATGAAGCAGGCTTGAGAGTCCAGAACCACCAGATTTGTGATTCTCTGGGATAAAGGAGTGTGGGCTTTTCCCCTCATCACTGTTTGATCCTGCAGATTTAAATCCAGCTAATGTGCACAGACAGGGCCTGTGTTTGGTGTCCCAAGTGGTTTATGGCTGCACAAAACCTTAAAGTCAGAGCTACAGAGAATCATCTACTCCTACGTGGAATGATTTACACAGGCCAGTATTTTTTATGAAAAATCATTTAGAGCTTTTGGGGTCATAGGACACCCTACAGCAACACAAGGCAGGGAATGAACCTAATTACAAGACTATTTACTTTCTCCTTCAATATCTGTAAGAGGTCTAGAATATTGTACCTTTATTATCTCTAGTCCTTGCAGATTCACTGAAAGTACATACAATCCAGCAAACCAAGGCCGTATGGGAAAGGACTGCACATGTTGTTCTATCTGGTAAATTCTTTGCAGTGCCCTGATCATTACAGATTGTACTTTTAATACCTGCTTCTGATTGCTTCCAGAGAAAAAGTCTACCTTCCCTTCCCACTGTAGTCCTTGAACAATAATTTTTTGGTTTAGAGTATGAGGAGCAAAGCAGAGCGAGTCCATTGTCCTCTTAGATTTATAGTCCAGGAGACAGGTCACAGCCCTCACATACTCTAAAAATGATCTATACCTCACAGGCCTGGAGGACAAACCTGGAACATATATTGTAGTGTGCATCAAGCCACAGCCTGGGCTGTGAATGTGATGCTGCTTTGAGCCAGTCATTAAGCAATGGCATCTCACCATGGGGCAGGGAGATTGTGAATGGGAGGAATGTAATCTCTGGGAGGCTGATACTGCTCCGACAGCAAGGATCGATAGTCCCAAGTCCCAGTGGCACTGCTGATCCCATCAGCGACATCCCTCCTCACTATAATGAGTTTTACAAGAGTAAGGAGGCACATCTGATTCTGTGTGAGTTTCCTCCAGCAGTGCTGCTATCAGCTAATGTGATTTCATTGCCACAGAGAGGGACCAGGAGCTTCATCCCTTCAAGATGCTGTTCCATCCTTGGCTGCGGCCACAGCAGAGTATCACTGCCAGCTCTACCACCAAGGCTGGACCCACAAGTGAGGCCACTTCACTCCTTAAACTAATTTTATTTTTTTCATATCTGCGCAGTCAGCCTCAGTGAGACACACTTTGAACCGCCAGAAGTGGAGTTGGAGCCGTTCGGTTCAGGGGTGAAAATCCACTCTTCCTCCTCCTCTTCCTCCAAGTGTTGAAGTCAGACTCGGGGAAGCCCTGCTGTGAGACTGTAGTCAGACTGACAGGAGTGAGTAAACCCTGTGCTACGCCAGGAAGGTCCGTTCAAGTCCTCGGTTCAATCCTGAGGCTTGACAGCATCCGCTGTGTTGAGTGCGGGGCATCCAGCATCTTCTGCTGCTGCTGAAATATTTGGCCCTTGCATATCAAGCCCCAGCAGGACTGCCCCTTACATGTCCCAGCTCAGTTTATTGCAGGAGCACCCAGGTAACCTCTGGACTAGATTATTTTCTTCATTTTGGAAGCAAGGAAAACACCAGTTAGACCTGGAATTGGAGGGAAACAGAGATTAAAAGTCTGGATTTGTTACCAGATACAGAGCAATTCTTTGTTGCTCTTGTCAGGTGTCCTGGGATGTGAGAAGGTATTACAAAGGGTCCTGTCTTGCTGAAGTTCTTCTTATCCTGTGATCTGTATTTTTTTCCCCATCTTTCTTGTATTGCTCTTATCATCCTCTTATCAAAGGGCTTCAAAAGAGCCCAGCCTAGCTCAGCTCTCATATCCCCTTGAAATTCAGTGGAAGGGTTACATTTGGTTTTATAGAAATGCCGGAGAAGATTGAAGGCAAAAAGAAACCACTAAGGTTTGGTTTGGTTTTGTTTTTTTCTGGTCTTCTAAGCCTTTTTTCTATATACATGGAGTGGGATTATTTGAAGGGCTTGGTATTATCTTCTGCTGCTGAAGAATGTGGAGAAGTACCTGTGTTCCCTGGCAGTAGGGATGGTATCATGAAGGACACTCCTGAATATCCCGTTCTTGTCTTTCTCCTTCAAAACCTAACCCTTGGGCAAGATTGTCTAACAGAAGTTTCTTGACTTGCATCAACACACATCACCACAACAATGACTGTGTAAACTTCATAGTTACACATTCCACTGTGCCCTACAACACACATTCTCTTTACCTTTCCTCTCCCATATCTCTCTACATCAACTTCCCTTGCCCCAAGCTGTGAGCCCATTTGGAAAGGGAGAAGATAGAGGTAGAAGAGTTAGTTCTCCCATCAGCTCATCCTCTCTTGGGCTTCCCCTCCCACCTGCTCAGATGACCCCGCCATTAAACCAGGCTTAATGGGACCAAGATGTCAGGGAATAACCATATCTACAGCTGTCATCATGTTCATCCTACTTAAATACTGCGTGTCAGTCCCACTTGGGCTTGCTTTGGGCATTTGGAGCTGACACTCTGTAAGATGCCCGGCGAGTTTTTATCACACCCTGCTCAGAAGGACCTTTTATTGACTTTAGGCACTCATGTCATAAGCAAAGCATTTGTAAAAATTAAGATAGGATCTTACTGCTGTGTTGTGGGTTACTCCACTTTGCTTTGAAGATTATATGCTGAAAATCATTCCCTGACAGTCGCAAAACTGTTGCAGCTTGCAAGGGCTTTCCCAGTCTTAAGCACTGGACATAGTGCTGGAACACAGCTGAAGCTGGAATGAATTGAAGTGTGCCCATTGTATGGAAATCTCTGTGGCCTGGTGTAAGACTAATTTTGAGATGTTCCAGATGCCCTTTAATGGTTAGAGCTCTCTTAATGTGCTGCAGCTGCTGTATTTTGGAATAACTTTTGTTGCTGAATTCCTTCATGTGTAAAGGTGCTTATCTGGTGTAACGGGTAAAATCAATATGCCAACGGAAAGTATGAACACAAAGGATTTATGAATCACCATCCACTTTTACTTAATGCTTGATAATTATTTTTTTCTTTTCTCTCTGTCCAGTTGCTATCTCCTTACATCCATCCTCACATTCCTCCAATACACAGAATTAAATAAACTTATCAGACACTCTCCAAATCCCCTCAAAAGCTCCACAACTGGACGGGCTCACTTTTAAATGTGTGGGCTGCCTTTGTGTCCGTTTGCCATCCTTTCCACTTTCCATCACATTTGGTTTGCTCCAGAGAAAAAGTCTGTTGCCAGGATTTCTGCTGGCTGAAACAAGGGTGAAGTTCTGGCCTGATTAAAATCAGTGGCAAAGCTCCCAGTAACGAGGAGGAGAGCAGTCTGTGATTTGGAGTACTTGGAGGGTATGCACAAAGCAATCAGACATAGCAATATAATTGCGGCCATTTGAGGGATGCTAAAGTTAGAGATCAACAACTAGCAGCTAAAAATAGCAGTGATTTCTGCTGATTCCCAGTCCTGTTATTTTAGCTACTGTTGAAAATCAATTCCTTTCCAGGATAGCCTCTCAGGGTAGGTAAAAGCTTTCCCTAGTAAAACTTGAACATCTTGTTGTCTTGGAATAAATACTGCCCTCCTAACCATGCTGTTACGTTGGCATTCTTAATATTTTCCACACGTACATGCAAAACCTGTTAACATGTTAATGGATTTGTTTGCTTGTCAAGGGAAATTTTGCCCCCTGCAATGACAGCTTCAAACTCACGCTGCAAAAGGGCAGGGCAAGCAGTCACTCAGTGGACAAGCACAACACACTTCTCCCGGCAGTAAAGGCTTCGGATTCGAGACGGGTGCCTTGCCACTCTGATCTGCGGCGCTGGCTTAATCATGTTAATGTGCTGTCTAATTATGGTAAACACTGCATATTATTCAAATTAAAAATGTATATTGCTGTTCACGTAGTCAGCCTGCAGACGTTTTCGCGCATTAGTGTTTTCTAAGCTGAATGCCCTCTGGTCAGCAAGGGAGGCTGTGCGTTAGCCCATCAGCTTAAAAGGGAGGTGGATGTTCAAACAGAGTGGCCAGATGACTTGAGCAGTGTTTTTCTTGGCATGCTTTGGAGGGACATGGTTTCTCTGAAGCAGAGCTGTCTCTGAAAAATCCTTTGTGAGATGTAAATATTCTTGAGTTCGTATGTTGGGAGCTCTGCTAGCAGTCATGTGTAGGTAGTGATGCCTTGACTAGCTGAAGATAGAGGTTTGTATAAAAACAGCTTCAGGAAAAAGCTCTACAGGTGATTTTACATGATTGTTTTTATAGAAAACCATCATCAGACCATGTAATTCTCAAGAAGCCTTTTGGCTGCTTGTATTTATATCATGCTTGAATTTGAAAGATACTGATATTTATAAACTGATTAATTGATCAAAGGTTACAAATATATTTTAATAGGCTTGACCACATGTGGTGAAGGTCAAATTCAGGATTGATGGTGGAGAAGAAATTTAGGATTAAAAGGAGCAAGAAAAGTGCTGGGTAATGTTCTTATCTTCAGACAACAAGAAGAGAAAAGTTGCTGCTTAAGCAAATAAATTAAAGAGCTGTGATGAAATAATTTCATGCTGAATATATCCTTTGTGCAGAGCAGAGGGAGTGAAGTTGCTGGAGGCACTTTGCTGAATGTGTGAGATACAGCACCCTACTGGATATATGATAAAGGGAAGGGAAGGGCATCAGTTCATCTGCTCCAACCCTGGGCTGTTAGGGGCTGATCCCTCTGCTGCATTTCCCCAGGGAAGGGAAAAAGGGAAAGAGATTCTACCATGTCATTCATGCACCTTGTTGCAACCCTGCTCCAGATCATTGCATTCAGATCACTGCCACTTTGGAAAAAGCACGAGCTCAGGGTTTTTTTTTATCCTGCCCACTTTTCGGTCACAGTCTTGACAAGTGGCAACAAACAGTCCCTGAAAAGAAGTCCAGGGGATGACAGCAGGATCACAGAATCACCCACTAGATGCCACCCACTAAAAAAGGTTCCTCAGGCTCCCATCCAGCCTGACCTTGATGCCTCTCTCTATCACTATGGCAGCCTCTGTCTCCATGCTCCCTTCCCCATTCCTCCCTTTCCTTAGTGCCGGTTCCACACTTGAAAAGGAGCTGTGTGGATGGGGTGCTGCTCCAGGAGCTGTGCTGGGCTTTATTGTGCCACTGATCAGGGCAGATAAGAATGGGTGCCCTGTGCTCCAGGAAGGAGCAACTGCCTTTTTTCTCCCAGGGCCCTGGCTGTGGCCAGGAAGGACAGGCTGTAAATTGAACTCACCTCCTGGAGCAGGACATGCTTAATCACACTTGAGCGCCTGGTAGAGTTCCGAGGCCCCGTTTGATAAAGTAACACTTTTTTACACTGGATATGGCTAAGAGGTGTTTATTACCATGTAAACAGGGCTTGTGGGAGGCAAGTCTCCCCTCTTCTCTCACCTCTGACCTGAGGTGTGGGGCCAGCTGGCTTAATCCACTCCAGGGATCAGAGGGCTGAGGGCACCAGCGCTGCAAGAGGCACCTGAACATGAGCAAAAACCAAAACAAGTTGCAAGTGCCATCAGTTCCCACCACATTTCCGAAAATCCAGGGTGGCTCAGGGGCACCTGTTGGGCCCCCATCCATGAGCTGAGGTCCCACAACCCTCCATCTCCAAGTAGGAAAGCTGGGGGAGTCACTCACTGGGGACCTCAGCTGCCTCCCAGCAGCAGAGACTGTAGTTGGCTGTACCCACTTGCAAACTGCCTGCACTTGAGGATTTTATAGTAATACTTAAAAATACCCTCCAGATATCAGCTCCCAGAGACATTTGTAGGAGGGCTCTCTCCCTTGATGTGACATTTGTCCACCCCTGCCTTCACATTTTTGTAAAGGAAAAGGAGAAGTGGAACCAAGCAGGTGCCAGTCATGGCAGTTAAGCTTTGCTTCTTCTCCTGAACAGGAGACTGTGTAGGACTGTGTCTCATGTTGGAAGCAAACACATTAAAATGGGAGCACATTGAGCAGTGCGGATGGTAGGATGGATATGCACACACCTTGGCCTGTGGGCTTAAAACTAGGGGGAAAAAATTAATCTAAAGATGAACCTGAAATGTGACCCAGACACAGGACACAGGGAATGCAGGTGAGACCACATGTCCTGTTTTGGCCCTGACCCAGAGCCAAACTCTGCATCTAAAGTCCTCCTTCCCTCATGAGTGTGGTGTTCAATAAACAAAAAAACAAACAAACAAATGCCTGAAATGTGAGCTTTGTGACTGTGCAAACTGTTTGATAGCGTCTTCCAGTGATAAGGAGGGGGAGAAGGACTGCAGCCCTAGAGAGAGGAAGCAAGCAGGGGTATCAGTTCCAACCTTGTTCTGGTCAGGTTTCTGGAGGAACCTCTAGTCCACCGTCTCCTTCGGGTTCTTGGAGAGAAAAAACTTTCCCAGTGAATATGCTTTTATTATTTTGTCTCTTTGAGGATGTATGTTGTTTGATTTGGTTTCCAGAGCTGGTGTCCTTGCTGCTTTTTGATTATTTTGTCTGTATAACTGAACTATTACTTTATGTATGTAACTGTTTTATCTGTATTTTGTTTAGTTTTGTCTATATAAGCAGCTTGAAACCAGTGTTTCTTAACACACACTGGGTAAGCAAATTTCCCTTGCTCTATCTGTCAGGCGGTTCAGAAAAGAAAAAAATAGAGAAAAAAGGGGCAAACAAACTAACAAACAAAACCCCCCAAACCCCACAAACAAACAAACATAAGAGAGAGAGAAAACCAAACCAACAACCAACCAAAACACAGAAAAAAAAAAAAAAAAACAACACCTCAGAATACAAATTGCTGGAATTGGGGGGCAGAAAGGAAAAAAGTAACTAAAAATAAACTTGGGAATTTCAGTGTAGGGCATTAAGAAATAGGGAGAAAACCAGTGACCAAAGACCAAACAGGGACGTGGGACAAGGGCAAACAAGTCTGGAAAACACAATGGGCTCAGAGAGGTGGTGAATGAGAGCCTGGGCACACTTCACATACAAATCTATCAGTTCCCTCCATCCCTGTCTGCATCACAGGGATGCAGGCAGGAGTGAGGGCTCTGCAGCTGGATCCACAAAGCATCCTGCCAGCACCCTGCAAGGGCTGGAGGGCCCTGCAGGGACCCCAGGACAGGAGCTGGAGGGAGGCCCATCTGTAATTTTGCTCTGGGGGCCTGCACGTGGGTGGGAGAGCAAAGCCTCTTGGTATGAGACAGCCCCTCCAGACGATGCCTCGGTCTCTGGAATAATAGATGGTGTTTTTACAACCTCTCAGAGGCCTATTCCTGGGTAGACAGTGAAAGGCAATACCTCAGGACCACTGGGTTACAGGAGGCTGTAAAATTGCTCCTCCCCATATATATTTTTTTGACAATGCTTTCACTGAGGAGTGTTTCCTCCTTTTTTTCTTTTTTTTTTTTTCTTTTTTTTTTTTTTTTTTTTTTTTTTTTTTTTTTTTTTTTAATTTAATTGCTGTGGCAATCAGTCCGTCTTTTTTTTTGTTGTTGTGTTTTGTTTTTTTTTTCCATCCTCCCCTTTTCACTTTGACCTATCAGACTGTAAGTCTTATTTCAAGCTGACGTGGAGGCATTAAATGAGTGACTGGGCCACCAATTTAAGGCAATTGATGATCTTTGGGGCTTACACTCTCACGGGTCAAATGATAATGTTGCCCTTCAGGTTAAATTCATGTGTTGCATAGGGAAAACCAGGAGCTTTCGCTGAACCCAGGGCCAGTGGGATGCAGACAAACTTTAGTCATAACAATCATTTAAAGGCTGATTTTGAAGAGGACAAGGCAAGCATGTATAATTTTTCATTTCTTTCTTTTTGTTACGTGTTTTTTCTCCTCTAAATTTCTGTACTGTCCTTCAGGCAGCCACTCTCTGTTTCTGTTCTGTGAACTCTTAAATAAAAATGATGGTCCTAAGAGAGATATAGATAAAGATAGAAACAGAGGTAGATATGGAGATAGAGAAGGAGTTAAAGATATAGATACAGATAGAGTTAGACATAGAAATAGAGACAGAGATAGAATAATCTATGTATAGGTGTAGATACAGGTATGATTATAAATTATATAGATAGACATACATGTGTGAATGCACATATAGCTAAAGATACTCATATCCATTTTAGTGTTTCCCATAACATGGGTACAACCAGAAGCCAAAGGCATGAGGTTCATGGGGCTTTGAGTCTGATTTATTGGCGTACCAGGAGAAGCCCTACAGATGATGCCATGATACTAATTATTAATAAGATTTTCTACCTTCCAAATTTATTAGAGACTCCTTTCTGCCTTATCATGTTCTCTTTATGCAAAACCCTCCAGCCCATTACTATCTTTTCTTCCCTTTGCTTCGTAGCCCTGCTGCCACATACCAATGGCCAATTACACAGTAAATGGGAAGAAATGAGTAGACCATCTTTTTTTTTTTTTTTTGGTCTGGTTTGCATTCTCTGTGGAATCATAAAAAAGTCATTGGTAATGGACATTTATTCCCCCCTTCACCCATAACAAATGAGATTGACATTATGGATCCTTCGCTGCTAGTGGTTACAAAATGGTTTAAAACCTACTGGGTCCATTCAGAGCAGTTGTTTTTAGGGTCATGGATTTTGATAAATACATCCTGGTTTTCTTTTCCGTAGGGAAGATTTTAGGTTAAAAACAAACAAACAAACAAAACCAAAAACACCCCCACACACAAAAAAACCCCAAACAAACAAACAAAAAAACACACACACAAAAAAAAAAAAAAAAAACCAAACAAAAAAACCACAAAAAAACCCAACCCAAACCAAACCAAACCAAAAAAAAACCAAGACGACAACAAAACCAAACAAACTGAAACTTTGGCTCACAGATGTAAAGGGGAATTGTCTGTAGTAGGAGTGCATGGAGAGGAAAGAGAATTGACCACAGTCTGTTTGCATTCACTTCTTCACCTTCATCCACAAGCAGTTCAGAAGAACAGTGAACTGAAGGCTCAGGACAGCTCCTCCTGCATGGCTGCACAGAGCAGGGCAACACCAGTGGGGTTTTGGGTTGACCCTTACAGGCTTTTTGATGGAACAAGGATGAGGTGCACAGGGGAGGTGGTATTGGTGGGAGTTAGTTTGGATGATCTCCAGCAGCACTTTGGCTGAATTTACATCTGAATCTAAGTCAGAGACAGGGACTTAGTTGTGTGCTGGGCCAAAAAAAAAAAAAAAAAGAAAAAGAAAAAGGGACAACACTCACCTCTGTGCATAAAGCTTAGGTTCTGTCTCTCATCCAAGAACAAAATGAATTGGTTGGGCTTTATTGCAGGGATGGTCTCTGTCCCTGAAGAGGTGCTTGTCTGCAGGAGAACTCTGACAGATACTTAATAGATAGTATTCAAGTGGAAAAAAAGACATCTGTGGAAACTATATATCCATATTGCTTCCAAATATGTGGCTTAACATCATTTTCAGTGGCCTCACATTCAAGATCAGCAAGAAGTCTGGAAAGAGGATACCAGATAAACATTGCTGCCCCAGACAGGCTGGGGAAGTTTCCTTTCTCAACGCAAAGTGTTCGCCTGTCACTTATCAGTCACCCCTTCAGGACCCAGCAGGGACAAATTCCTCACATTGGCACCCCTGGGAGCTCATATCCCTGCAGCTGAGCCCACTGTGGGATTGCCTGAAGGGGATGAGGGGCTGCCAGGTGTGGGCTGGGTTTCCCGGATTGAGATCTGCCTCTGCCTGGTGGCAGCCCCTCACTGGGAAGGTTTCATCAGGCTCTGGGGCAGCAAAGGGCTATGTCTCACTTTCCATAGCCAGAATTTTGCAATATTTGAACTGGAAGGGTCATACTGTTAATGAAGCAGTACGTGCAATAAAAAAAGTTAAGAGTAACTGGCGTATGACACAACATAATTTTTTGAGTCAAGACTTGTGCAGTTCTGTGCCTGGCATTTTGGGTACTTGAAAATTTCTTCATCTCAGGCTTCTGAGTGATCTTTGGAGAGTTCAGAAATAAAGAACTAACTATTTTCTCTCAAAACAATTGAGTTTTACGGCTTCAAGCTTCATATACCAACGAATTATTTTCGAAGGTCATGTTGGATTTGTAGGACACCATTAACGCTTGCCTTGAAGGGAAGCAAGCCTTCTGTCAGGAAACTTCTTTGAAAAATGGATTATTATTGCCATTATTTCCATAGGATGTGTCATTCAGTGATGCTGGGTGAGTGCTGGGTCGGCAGGCTGGATGTCTGTGTTGGGCATTTCACCTTTGGTAATTACCAGCTTTGCATTAGGAGACCTTCAGCGTGGCCACATCTGACAAAGAAATACATCTGAAATTTCCCAGCAGCACTTTATAGTTGTTTCAAACAAATAAATGAGGACTTCTCTTCCCCAGGATCCTGGTGAGGTAGTCAGCAGTTTGTAGCAGGTAGACAGATTGCTACCTACAGAGAAATGACAAGTATCCTCCAGGCCCAGGAGATGGAGTTCACTTTCTGCAAGGACGCAGAGAGTTTATGAGCTAACAGGGAATAAATATTCAACACAGGGTTCTCCCAGGTGTAACTGACGTGATGGTCTTTTGCCTCAACTTAAAAATAAGGGGAAAAAAACCCCAGGTTGCTGATTATTATGCTTTACTTCCATCTTACTAAGGTCTAAATGTAACTTCTTCTAAACTCCAGTGAGCTGTTTATTTTACTTTGAATTATCATGTCACAGAAACCCACCTTTCATTTTAAGGCAGAGCCTCAAAACTCAGAACCTTGATTAATAAAATATGAAGAGTTTATGCTATCTGTTTCTCCCGGTTTGAAAGAGCAATTTTTCTGTTACTGAGAAGACAGGTAGCATTGCTAAGAAAAATAGATTTTTTTTTTTCTCTCTTTGCTAAGGCTAAGACTAGGGAATGAGATATGTGGGCAGAAATCTCAACTCTGCCAGAGACCTTCTGGGTGGTGTTGATTGGAATAAAAAGACATAACTTTCCATATCCTGAAGTCACATCACATTTGAGACAGTCACTCAAGGTCTTTCTTACAGAACTCTCTGGAGATGCTGATTTGTTGGCTACAGATGGGTTCTGGAATCAGTAGACACTTGGATGTCTAAGTTATATAAGATAAACCCTTCTCTTCATAATTTGATCCATCTCCAGATTCCCCCTGTTAAATGGGCATAACAATCTTTCCTTCTTACCCATTCTTCTGGAGCAGGCCGTGGGTTCTCACTTGCTTTTCAGATGATTATGATGATGATGAACTTTGAAGTCACTACTGTAATGTAATACATGTATATCAACCTTGCCCATGGCAGGAGGTGCAGGGGGGAGTGGAATGAGATGATCTTTAAGGTCCCTTCCAATCCAAACCCTTTTATGATTCTGTATTGTATGTGTATACTATACATGTACTATGTGCAGTTCTAAAATAACATAGCCTGAACATCACTTTCAATGAGTGTCATGCCCGAAATAAAAACTATAAAGTGAATGGGAACACCTAATCAAAACCTAGACATTAGCATGGCATTGTATTATATTATATATGCTTACATATATGTACACAAAGCACAGTGGAAGGACAGGTAAAAATTAGGTATGTTTCTTGATTCTGAAGTATAAGGTGTTAGGATACATGTTGTCTAACCTCTCCCTGCAGCTGGAAAGACAAACACAGTTTTGTTTGTATTAAAATGAAGTCCAAGACCTTGAAATAAATTAATGGCTCCAGAAAGTGTAAATTTAAGACAACAAACTTATTCATCACAACAACATCACAAGAAGCTAGAAGTTCTGCACAGGCCTCACATTTGGGCCTGAAAATGCAAAACAACACAAAGAACAAAGCTTTCCACTCACTTTTCCAGGGCAAATGGAGAATCAGGGACGTGCAGAGGATTTGTTTTTAATTTGTTTGTTTGTTTTGGACCAGTCCTAATCGAGGGCTTTTCCTAGCTGTTCCCTTCCTCCCCCGCCTCTCCCCAGACTTTCCAGACTCTCTTGCGCTTCTCTCCTCTTTCCTTTTATTTATTGAATTTTTCAAAAGAACCAAAGGGGGTCCCCAACATCCCATTGCCTAGGAGAGCTTGTTTCCCTACAGGGCTGCAGATGCCGGACAGAAAGGGCTCAAACAGGCAGCGGTGAGGCGAGGCAAGTGTTATCAATCATTCAGCACGTTAAAAGGGAAGAAGGAGCAAGAAAAAGAGGGAGAGCGAAGGCGGGAAGTGGGGTGGGGGGAAAGAGCCTGGGCTGAATTGTAGGAATTTCCTCCCCCCATTTGCTGAAGGGAGGTTTTTTTGGACATCTGCCCAGACACATGCCGAGTTAAAGAAGCGGGATAAATTCTGGAAGAATGAATGGAGGGAGAGGAGGGGTCAGGAGGACAGAGGGGAGCGTGGGCTATGGGGGGCGACGGCAGCTTTGGGGACAAAGAAGGTCTGTGGGAGAAGACTGCAACGGCAGCGTGCCTGTTTGTGTGTGTGTGTGTGCGGCTTTTTTTTTTTTTTTTTTTCCCTTCTTGCTCCCGCTGGATGTTTCAGACATTCATTCCTTCCAGGACACCACACACAGCAGTGAGACCTCTCTCTTGTGCAGGGAGAGGCAGCTTTGCTGTCTCTTGAATCTTCTTCTGTATTGCCTGGAACAGACAGGTGAGTGAGTGAGCAGAAGTTACAACCACTCAGGCTGCACCAGGGCTGGTAAGCACGTTTTGAGGGGCGAGGGCAATATGATTGTTTGAGCAAAACTCATGGTAGGCTTTCTCCACCTCCTGCTATCTCCAGGCAGGGTTGTGTGACCTTCTGAAAGATGCACTGAGCCAGACAATTTCAGAGTGTGATTCAAGGCATTAGATGGCCAAACTGAGTAGTCAGCTTGGATAACCCAGATGAAAGGTCAGATAAATCATTCTCTGTAGCAGACCTGGGATGTGCAGTTCATGCTCTGGGCAACTTGTTCCCATGCATTCTCTATCCCTGTGGTTTCAGGAGATCACTCCCTTGGCTCTCTCAGTTTAGCTCTTCATCCAAAAGATCTCTAGCCTTGTTGGAGAGCAGATGTGGGTTAGGACCCACTCAGATGGCAAGGCAGCCAGCAAAACTGGGCTGGCAGAAATCCCTGTTCAGAAGAGCCAGCTGGACATGGATTGCAGTAGCAGTAACTCCTTCCTTATATCTAATTCAGCCAAAAAAAATTTGCCTGTCCGTCCTTTCAGGTCTCTGCTGGCCCTAAGAACTATGAATCTGAAAATTACTTTGAATTTGCTGAAAAGTCTGTGTGGCATCTTGTGTACCCCAGGCAGCCAGTTATTAAGTATTCCTGTGAATGTTCTTCCTATCAGTGGCTCTGGTTATGAGCCTGGTTTCATGAATCCCACCTGAAAGAGAATCACAGTCTTGTGCTCATGAAGCAGCTTCTCACAGCCCTGCTGTGGTTGAATTTTGCTCTGGTCGTGCCACTGTTTTCTTGAGTTAATTGTATAAGTTTCTGAATTCTTTTTAAACTTTAGGAGTTCCCTATTGTACACATCTAGTGTGACCAGATCTTATCCAGAACTTGCATTGTTAGTGCCAAATAAATAACTGAGGGGTAAAGCCTGTGTCAGCTCAGAACCTGCACCCATAAAAGCTGTTTCTTTTCAGCTGCTGCTGGAAAACTTGCTACTCATATGAGAAAGGATTTCATATTTGAGCCAGATCACTTTGCCATCATAACACATAATTATACAACAGCAGATGAGACCTCCCAACATGAGGAGTTCATAGAATCGTAAAATCATGCAATGTTCTAAGTTGAAAGGGACCCACAACAATCATCAAAGTGTTTGGGGCCAGCACAGGACAACCCCAAGAATCACACCCACGTGTCTGAAAGCATTGTCCAAATGCTTCTTGAACTCTGTCAGGCTTGGTGCTGCAACCACTGCCCTGGGGAACCTCTTTCAGGGCCAAATCACCCTCTGGGTGAAGAACTTTTTCCTAATACTGAGCCCACAGCTCCCCTGACACAGGTTCAGGCCATTCTCTTGTGTCCTGTCACTGGTCGCCAGCGAGAAGAGATCAGTGCCTGCCCTTTCTTTTCCTTTTGTGAGGAAGCTTTAGACTGACTGAGCACCCCTGGGCAACTCACTGGGGTTATGCTCATTTTTCAGTACAGAATCACAGAATCACATAATGATTTGGGTTGGAAAGGACATTAAAGATCATCTTGTTCCAACCTCCCCACCGTGGGCAGAGATGCCATCCACTAGGTCAAGTTACTCAGAGCTCCAGAAGTCCAGGCATATTTCTTCTGTCATCACACTGCTGTCACACAATAACAGTGACATTCACTTCTGCCACTGTAATACACAGATTTCTAAAATTATAAGTATTTGGTAAACAAATGAACTAAT
Organism: Empidonax traillii; assembly: GCF_003031625.1. Classification (NCBI taxonomy): domain Eukaryota; kingdom Metazoa; phylum Chordata; class Aves; order Passeriformes; family Tyrannidae; genus Empidonax; species Empidonax traillii. The sequence goes on from NW_020955203.1 coordinate 4,421,497, forward strand.
TGCCTCACTGAAAATCCAGACTACCTAGAAGCTGATTTTTACCAGATCCCAAAATGGTTGTTTAAGGTAAAAATTTTTCCTGATAGTTCATCTAGTAGATAACTCAAAACCAGGCTTCATCTATTTGTTATAATCCTTGTCATTGACACCCCCTTGCTGTAACTGACAATATTTCTGTTGCTACGAACTGTAGTTAAATTGGCCTGGTGGAAATAAAAAGTATCTTTCTTACCCCCTCAAGAAAGAAATAAACAGAGAGACACCCCTGGCGCAGTTTAAAACGTAACATTTTGATCATTCACATAGAATAAACATTGGTATAATTCCTTCCTGGTTTAGTTGTTGGCCCTAAGCTAAGCTTGAAGGAGCTAAGCATGAAAAGGAAACATGAACAAACAGGGCTCATGTCTGGAATAATCATTATAATCATTTTGTGTTGGAATGAAGCGGCTTACAAAGAAGCAGTGGAAGGCAATATTTATATTGAACTGTGCTTAGCCTGTGTTGAAGCTCACACAGGTGTAGTAATTCAGTTGTTTCATTTATCTTCAGTGCTTGCTTGCTAACAAAAGGTCCAACTGGCAGTCAAATAAATCCATGTTTTGCACAGTTGAAATCCTGGTGACCTGTAAAATACAATATCAGAACTTAAAAACAGTCCCCAGCAGTGATGCAATTGGGAATTTTTGGGATCCAGACAAGCCAGACACTTGCCAGATGTGGATGGACAGTATTTAAAAAGGTCAAAAACATGGGTTAAGTTAAATGTTGTAAACCAGAAAAGTTTTAGCTTTTTCCGCTCCCAAGAAACAATGACACTTAAAGCTAATCTTGTCCAAGGGCTGGACTGGAAAACTTGGGATAAGTGTGAGTCAAAGAAATAGATAAAACACTCAAGTGAAGCCTTTGCACAAAAGCTGAGACTTAAAAAAGTTTCCAACTTGTACTGTTCCTCTAAGGCAAATCAGTCCTGTTCCTCACACTGTCACTGGGGAGGTTTTAGGAACATTGGCTTCACTTCTATAAAGGTTATGAAAACTTTTCAGTCATATTTTGCAGGTTTTACTTCTTCTGGGGGTAAAATGAGGTTGGTGAGGGACAATCTGTGTCAGAACATGAAGAAATGATTTTCACTAGAACACAGTCAGGGATGTCAGCAACTGAACAACCTGGTCAAGGGGAAGGTGTCCCTGCCCATGGCAGGGTGTGGGAAAGAGCTGAGCCTAAAGTCCTTCCAGCCTCAGCCATTCTAGGACTCCATTGCTTGTATCAAAGTTAATGACTGAGCATTCCTCCTTGCTGTGGGACTCAGAGCCCTGTTCCTCCTGCTGCCATTGCTCCCAGTGAGCACGATTTTAAAATTTGGATTTATTTCTCTTTTGAATGGAGTGAGAAAAGGCTGGCTCCCTTGATGTTGGAGCTGCTTAAGTTGAAAGTAGGGAAGCACCCTGTGGCTTGCACAGCTGTGCTGTACCACCTGCTGCAACCTGGGAGAGGATTTCAGCCTCCAGGCTTGCAAACTTGGCTTTATATTCACTTCAATATTATAGTTAAAAATAAATGGGAAAGTGGAGAAGAGCATTCAGAAAAGTCAACTTAGCTTTAAAAAAAGTCACTTACATTAGCCACCAGTCTTCAAAGTTTTTATGTACCTAGAACATGAACTATAGGTTTTTTTTCACAGGTAACACTTGAAGGACTGGTCTGCACAAACCAGTACAGATTTTGTGCCAGGACAACACCCCGTGTTTAATCAATGTCATATAACAATAGCGTGTCATATGATATCTAGATTACACATAGTTCTGAGAATTAGGATGCCTTTAGAGATAATTTTGTTCCTCGTTCTTACATAACTGCACTCTAGAAGCATTTTTACCTCAGTATAACTCTTTCCATGTAGTGAAAGCCGTGCGACTTCTGCATCGTAACTATCCCTTATCTATGTAAGTTTAAGGCAAGATGACCAATTGGTGCCTCAAGGCTATGGGAGGTTGCACAGTGTGTTGCTTACCTGGTGCCAAAGCAATCTGGTCATCAGTGAATGAATCCACCAAGTATATCGTGGGAGAGGTGTGTATAAGGCACACATGTAAGTATAGATTCACATTTCATCTGCTTTAGGTTTTTAATAACAGATCTATGTATACAAATCTCTGACTCCTAACATAGAAAAGTGGATCACCTCTTCAGAGCACTAACTCAATGTACTTTCTATGTACAGTCCTTGAGTACTGGTCCTTGAGTAGAGCTGGGTGTTTCCAAACCAGAGTGATGCCATAATCATAAATGAGGGTGTATATCCATTTTTACCCCATGTTTTCAAGGGGGATGGTTTTGTCTCACAAACTCAGTATCCAGCTCTGTCCAGTTAAATAGATCTTACATCCCAGAATGGATCAAACCATATTCACATCCTGCTGTCTCTTTTTTCTGATGACGTTTGGCTCGAGGACTGACCCCCAACCCCATGTTTATGAGCTACTCCTGATATTTATCTTAGATATAGGTACTTGGTGTAGAGAACGGTCTGTCATCTTTATCCAGCCAGGAGATTGACCTGCCAGTGCAGGGACTGGGGTTGACAGTGCCTTTTGTTGAGCTCTGATTACAACAGCGCTGGCAAAGTCGCGTTGTGTTTGGCACTCACTGGTCTCTGATTTGCTCCGTGGTGCTGTTACACTGAAATGAAAAACATCTGGTCAGCTCACACGCTCTCTTCAGGCCAGTTACACAAATGCATGAGATTATGCAACCCAGACCTGTGATCCTATTTTTCTCTCTTCTGAAGCATTTCATATTTTGCCTTTAATCACATCGGACAGACAGCTGGCCGGGTTCCTGGTGTCGCCGCTCGGGCAGCGGAGCTTTGTTGCCTGACCCACTGGCACAGGTCAGCCTGCCACCACCTCACTGATTCACAACAACACCTTGTGTCTCCTCTGCTCCCCTACCCGTGAAGCCAAGCAGTGCCAAGAGACCAGCTGTGGAAGCCGGTGAAGTTCTTGAAGCACAAGGAGCTGGTCCAGGCAGTGTGTTGAGCTTGCGTACTCCTTGAGCTTTTCCCATCCAACAGTGTGGGATTTCCAGCAGGCAGGGCAGAGGTAGTAACCCTCATCCCCCAGCTACAGACAAGCCTGCCTGTCTCCTAACACTTCCCCCCACCTGGGGGAAGCAGTATGATGCATCAAGGCAGAAGGAGTTCAAAACAGGGTTTCTGATGGCTTTGCTCTTATCGTCCTCTCCGCTGATAAATCACTCAAATATGTATTTCACCAGGCTGTCTTTTCATCTCCAAAGTGAGGAGGTTTCCTGAGCAGAGCATTTGGGAAAAGCTCAACAATGGAAAATGGCAGTGCTGCCCACTGGCTTCCCACCAGGCTCACGGCAGCTGAAAATCAGGTTTAGTAGCCTAAGCTCAGTAAGTTCAGCTTTTAATTAAAATATGTAATTTAATGCTAGAGACCTCATTCTCTGAGAAGGGTACCATTATAAATGCTTGCATCTGACCTGGATTGCTGAAAATTGGCATATTGCCTCTATTACTTTAGAGATAGCAAACCCAAACTGACTTATCACTGTAACCCTTTGCCAAGCAGACAGAAGCACTGTCTTCATCCCAGATATGAAAATATAACTAACACTCATTGGAGTAGACTTATTTTATATGTAGCCTGATGCAACAGCCCAGCATGACCACAGGAAAAGCTGTTGAATGCGAACATCTTCACTGTCACATCAAATCATGCCAGGCTACTTGCAAAGAGCTGAATGGGGATGGTGCTCAATCACCTGTCCCAAACTCCATCTCTAAAGACTCCCCAAATTGCTGCCACTGTGTATGAATTAGGAGGCAACTGATCAGAATTCCTCCTTCTCTATATACGTGTGTTTCTATGTTTGCACATACATAAACAACACTTAATATATAATGAGAGGTTAATGAAAAGAAAATAATTATTGCCTATTATCTCAGGAGCCCATGCTAGTTTTTTCCACTTCCCAGTTCATACATCCTTTACAAGTATTTCCTTTTTGTCCTGTGGTAGGCTTTGCTATAATCCTGGGCTTCGCCGGCTGAGATTGAGGAATAGCTCCTTTAACTCACTTGGAAGTGGTCCAGTCCTTGGAGCCTGGATAGCTCTGGTTCACATCTTAATAATTTTCATGCCTTCACATGAATTTTTAAAATGGGAAATACCCTGGTGAGCCACTGGATCTTTCTCTCTTGGCTGGCAGCTTCCCTTCCCCATTAAGGCAGCCAAGGAAACCTCGTACTCCAAGCCACAAGAAACCTCCTCTTCCATTTGGGAGAGGAGCCTGAGTTTATCTGGGAGGTGCGTGCAGGGACGTGCGTGCACACGCGCAGGCACGCAGCGCTTGATTCACTATTCCTCTCGTCCCCCTTTCACCTATTAGTGTCCTTTGAAGGATCAGGTTACCTTGCCAGTGGAAATATATGAGCTCGCTGTGTGATATAGCATAACTGCAACAGCAGATCATATAATTTTCCCCCGAAGGCTTGTTGCAGACTATGTCGAGTCATTTGTATTTATGACAGCTTGGGGGTGATTTAGTACGACCTCACTTTGATAAAAGCCATTTAGAGCTCATAAATATGGGTGACACACTGCCTTCTCGGCTGGGTTTTTAAATGGAGAGCTGCATTTGCATTCCCATTGAGCTTTTATTGTTTAGGGGGTAAGAACGGGAAGGAACGAGGTAAAACAGGAAACAGGAGAAGTGTGCAAAACACAAAAGGGCCCTTGAGGAACGGAGGATGTTGCTGTGCTTAGAACACCCCCCAGCTAGAAGCACCCATGACGCCCTTTCCTCTCTGCACCTCCTCCTGGACACAGGGTGAGGTGAAGTTCTCCTCATCCCAAATGAGTCACTTGGTGGGAGAAGGGGATTCTCCAGTTTGGGGGCAACACGGGTTTAGCATTGAGTTTCCAGGACAGTAATGAAAAAAGGCTTCCATCTGCCATCAGGCTTTCCTTTAGCTTGGGCCTTTGTGTTGTGTGCTGTAATTTTTACTTAATTTCAAGGGGCCATTTATCGCTTATGATTGTATTCTGCACCCAGATTTATAAGGAGGTAGACAATTTATGGCCAACAATAAAAGATACTTAAGCCAAGCACAGAGTTGTCAGATTTTATGCTCTAGGCTTAAACTGATCATTGATGGGAGCAAGTAAGTAGGAAGATTGTTCTTGGAAAATCACAATTTTATTTTTTCATAATTTGCAATGCCCAAAGGAACCCGAGCATCACAACCCACTGAATTTCACAAAGAGACGAACATCTCTTTCTGTAAATTAGAATTCCAAAGATAAGGCAGTTTTCTTCTTTGTAGTCACTAGCAGAGGCAGAACCTGAGCCTAGGTGGGTACCTTGACCATCAGGTCAACAATCAATCCACTCCCTGCAGCCACGAATTCTCTGGTTTTCCTTTCTCTTATACAAACAGTGCAGGTCACCAGGAACACTGGAACCTGTTCTTCGTGTCCAGGAAACCTATCTAACACATTCCTGGGTAGTTTTTAATGGTGTAATTACTTTCTAGAGGTAGATGAGGACCATGATACTCCATTTTGTGTGTAAAGCTATCCTGTTCATGGGCTTGATGTTTAGGGCTGAGGGTTACCAAATTAAACTAACCAAAGCGTAACCTATATAGAGATCTTTTTCAGAGCTTTGTATGTGTAAAAGCTTTAGATTTTGATTTAAAAGCTTGAAAAATATCACTTGTGAAAATTACCTCTGAAATCTGTCCAGAAAACATATTTTAGCATATACCTGAACGTTTGAAATATATCAAAAAGATTTAAGCTAATCAGTTTTTAAGCTCTTTTTAAGCTCTTTGGAGTGATTTTTTTATGAATTATAGTGATTTTATTGAACATTATTTTTTATTTTTGATGTCTAACAGGATAAAGCTGTCACAAAGGCAAAATAAATCTTGCCTGCCTTTCAAATCATTCCTATGGTGTGATATATCATTAGAGTGCTTTACCCAATTATTTGATTTTATACATAAACAAATCAATTAACCACATTCCCATTATTATTGTCCTCTGGGTTGGATAATGTTTATAAGTTGACTGTTACTTAGGTTTGATGTTTACAACAGCAAACCCAAAGCTTTCTTTTAACCATTTTATTACTAAAAATCATTTGTGTCACAAACTGACCAAGCTTTATATACACTTAAGGAGTTTTTGGAGTAGCTTGTGTGTGGTGGTGCACCAGCACTACCCAGGCACGGATTCAGAGGTGGGGTTGAACAGAGAGAAAGATGCTGAGGCTGGGTCTTCTGCATCATCCTCAGCTGGTCCATGCACACCATGTGGCTCGGTCCCGCGTCTCTCCCCCCACTGCTCCCGCCACTGAGGTTTCCCACCTAACACCTAGGCAACAGAATCCAGAAGAATTAAAAGGCAGTGTGCTTTTCATTAGGCAGATGAAAAGAAAATCGCAGCCCCTGCCCCAAAGATTGCACACTGTAATCAATGGCAGCATTAATGGGAAGCTTCACTGCACTTGGAGGGATAGTAAAACATGCATGATGGGCCCCCAAAGATGAGACAACCAGTAAACTACTTACTCTGCTTCAGCCTCATTAGCCACTAAAGCAGGATAATGGCACTTACCTTACCTCGCCAGAGGTTAGTTAGTCCTCACCAGCACAAAGTTATGGAGGGGAAAAAAAAGGGGAAAAAGAAAAAAACAAATCCCTCCAATTCTTTTCTTAGTGGTGTTGGCAGCAGGTGACGATGGGACCCGGGTTGTGCCACGTGTCTTTAGTGGCCATAGTGGTTCTGGAGTGCACGGATTTTTGTGCGGGAGCTCTTGACTTGTAGAAGAGCATCATTGTTGGGTGTGTGCAGGCCCTAGGCTGCTCCAGGGCATGCTTTGAGTTGGATTTTACGATCCTTGTGGGTCCCTCCGACTCAGGATATGCTGCGATTCCACGCTTCTCAACAGGAGGGAAAGGAAGGACTTGGTCTTGCCAGCCTGGCCTTTCACATTTGGGGTTCAAGTGTGGTGTAGCCCCCAAGCAGGCGTGTTCAGAGGTCACCAAAGGCCTCCCTGCAGACATTTGGCTGCTCTGTCTAAATCCCCATGTGACTGGAACCTCGCTTGGCAATCTGTGCCATGGGAGCTGTCCATGGATGACGGAACGGAGGCACGGAGCAGAAGTGACACAGCCGCGCAGGGAGGTTTGTGCAGCACCTGTCCACACCGTGCCTGGTGTCAGCCCCTGCCATTTGTCTTTATAAGCATTTTTATTAAAAGTAGGTCCTAGAGCAAACAGACCTCGCAGTGTGGCTTTTTTTCATTAAATGAGCTGATTCGGTCTCTGCTGACTCAAAAAACCAATCAACAAGCCCTCTGAATCTTTGATCCATTTTTCTACTTTGCTGTTCTCTAAAGGCTCAATTTCCTCTCCTGTCATGCTTTAGAGAGAGGGGGAAAATACACGGACTAGTCCCCCAGTTATAATACAATTATTTGGTGCAAGGGAATTTTTTTTTTTCACTTGAATAAATTAGTTGTTAATTAAAGCTTTTTGATGTAGTGCAAAAGGAGTATTATTTGATACCAACAGCTGTATGCTGTTTGATTTATAGCCCTTTGGGGTGTTGTTGGTTACAGAGATCCATTTCTCCCCTTTCCCCCACAAAACACACACACACACATTCACTTCAAAGACCATTAACTGGTACTGTGTTTTCAATTAGAAGGAGAATATTTTTTTTCTTTCTGTTGTTTTCACTTTCACATGCAGCGCTTGAAAACAAGAACACAGCGTTTCATCACCTTGGCCATTTTCTCCAAGGTAAAGTCCTGTACTGTACCAGTGGCAGTGAAGACAGTTCTGACACTGTCAGGGTGAAGACTCTTCTTGAGCTGGTGGGTTGACCCCGAATGTGGTTCCCTGGCTTAGCACATTGTATCTGCAAACAGGAGAAACTGGCAGAGGATCTCCTTTGATTTCTGCTTCAAGCGTGTTAAATTCCCTCAGTGGGAACTGAGCCAAGCTTCCAGGTAACACGGGCAGTGTTTGGAAGCTGTGAGATGTGCTTGGGTTGAAGTATCACGGTAGTCCTCCATATGTGCAGAATGAGGGAGCTGGGTGAATCTGAGGGGTTTGGTTTTGATTTTCTGATGGGAAATTATAGAGAATACTATATAAAATGTTGGCATTGGGGCTGGATTATGTAAAATTCCTTTTCTTTCTTCTAATTCTGTCCAAAGAGTAGATTAAATCCAATGTACATTTGGTGCTCTCTCTTAGTTGATTGACTTACCTGTCTCTAATTTCTCTGAAATTACTAAATACTCATCTGCTTAGCTCTGACTCTTTCACATCAGGCCAGGGACCATGTGCCAGAGGTATTTCCAGGAGGATGTGGCATCCCAGTGGGTTGTCCCATAACCCCCTGTCTCCCTCTTGTCACCAGTGAGAAGAAGGATGGCCTTGGAAAAAGGGTGATGTCTGTTTAACATGGCAGTCAGACACAGCTGATGGAGGACCTTTTCCATACATACTGCTGTTTTCAGTCAATTCCCAGTTAAGTGTTCATTAACTGCAATGGAACGGGTTGCTCAGAAAGTGTGTTTCTTCATAGTGTTTTATATTTGGACTTCTGTGTTTGGGAAATGGCAGTGGGACTTCCCAGTCCTGTGGAATAACACATAGGGCTTTTGGAGCTGATCCAAGCTCAGCTGAACAAAGTAATAAGATCAGCTTCCAGTCCAGACAGAGAGAGAAAGCCCTGCTTCTCCAAGAATCCCTATCCCAGGGAAGGTTGTCCTACTGCTCCCATTTCATTTGCTTTAATCGGATGGAAGGGGGGAAATGGGTCTTAATTAATTGCCTTCTACTCCAGGCTCAAGAGGAAAACCTGCTTTGGAACAGTTTAATGCGATCAAAATCTGCAGGTTGTGAGGCTGCTGGCAGAGTTCCCTGTTTGTGAGTAAATGAGAGCACATTTCCAGCTCTCAAGGATGGGAGAGGCATTTCTGAAAGACGGTGTGGACTTCTGGTGAACATGAAGAACTGGGAAGTAGAGTGGCTTTGTCCCCTGATTCTCCTGTTTGTTCAAAGAGAAATTCTCCTCTTTGTTCCCTGATTCTCCTGAGGGAACAGGACTGTCGCTGTGGCCTTGACATGTCCATATCTGTTGAGTGTGTCACTTTTAAAGGAGCTGGAAGATGATGGAGATCACCTGTGTTGAAGATGGTGGTTAGAGAGGAGAAGAGATGCCCATGTCATGCCACCATGTTCTTTCTCTGCTCTCACTACAACTGTGCTTCATCCTGTGTAATGGTTATCATCTGTCCATTCATCTATCTATCTAGAACATTAGAATTATTTTCCCCCTCCTGCTACCTCTTCAGTAGTGATGGAAGCAGCAATTCCTACTTACTTAACCCAGTTTCTGGAGTCCCACATGTATTACTTTGTCAGTAGTGTTTCTCTGGTATGCACACATAGCACTTTGTACAGCTGTACATTGTGGAGTTTCCAGGAGGGGTTCTAGGCCACCGAGGTTGGCAGCAGACTTGGGAAGTGCCTGTACATTTTGGTGTGATGGTAAATACCCTCCAGTTTTAGTATTACATTACTTGTTCCAATTACCTCTTCTGGGAAAGGTTTATTTATCTAAGGATCAGTTTGATGTTCTAGTTCTCAGGTCTGTAAAAAATATGGTTTTTTCTTAATTGCTGAGGAACTTTCTATTTGCTCTACAATGTGTAATATAAAGCAGTACATGCTCAAGAACTGAAATAACATCTGTACCAAGCATACAGAAAAGCTATACCAAGGTTTTCTTTATGTGACATGCTCTTGTGATGGATCTTACTAGTTCCCAGAAAGGTGCTATATCCTTCTGAGCTAGCTGAATAGGTGATGCAAGTCTACTGTAGCTACTATGCAGCCATCCTAAAATAGTGGCTTCTGAATTATTCAGACATTTGGAGAGAAGGGAGAGAATGAAAAAAAACCATATGTTGTCTGTGCAGATTTTTGCAAGTTTATGGAGTGATCAAAAGTTTAAAAGGGTGAAAAGTGAAAACCGGAGTGAGAGAAGTGGAGGAAAAACAAGCAGGAAGGGCATAAATGTCAGCAAGGAAGGGAATGAACCCTTTAGCCCAAGGCAAGTGCCAGAGAGGACCTGACCATTAAGGGCCACTGAAGGGGCTGATGGAAAAGTGTCAACATGATAGGGAAGATGACAGGAGAGATCAAGCAAAGAGCCAGGGAGAAGCAAAAAGGTATGGGGAGGAGAAAGCCCACAGTAAGAAGTGAGACAAACTTCATGCGACCATTCATGCACAAAGTGCTGGATGGCTTTACCTGACGAGAATTATTTAGGGTCTATTTACTGCATCTGGCGCTGAGGTCTTCGTCAGAGGAAGGACATCGACCTGTTGGAGAGAGTCCAGAGGAGGAACACCAAGTTGATTAGAGGGATAGAGCATCTCTCCTACGAAAAAAGGCTGAAAGAACTGGGATTGCTCAGGCTAGAGCAGAAAAGGCTTCAGGGTGACCTAATTGCAGCCTTCCAGTGCCTAAAGGGAGCCTGTAAGAAAGATGGAGAGAGATTATTTACAAGGGCTTGGAGGGACATGACAAGGGGGAATGGTTTCAAACTGACAGAAAGTAGGTTTAGATTAGATGACAGGAAGACATTCTTGGCTGTGAGGGTGGTGAGGCCCTGGCACAGGTTTCCCAGAGACCCATGTGCCTGACCCATCCCTGGAAGTGTCCAAGGCCAGGTTGGATGGAGCTTGGAGCAACCTGATCTAGTGGAAAGTGTCTGGAAGGTGTTCCTGCCCATGGCAGGGGGTTGAAGATGCATGAACTTTGAGGTCACTTCCAACCCAGGCCATTCTGTGATTGTCCCTTTCCTGAACAAATAGCAGAAGCAGTTAGTAGGGGGACAGCGACAGGGCAGCAGCAGTGACTCCTGTGTTTAAGTAATTTAACATGCCTCATTATGATATGATTTCAGAGAGTTTTGGAGACCATCATGTTTTCTTGTTGATGAAGACCAGCCTTTTTACATTCCTAAGGTTTTGTAGACTCTTAATTTTTGTGGATTTTTTAAAAACTGGGAGTAATATCTCTATTGTTTGAAAAAGAACCTTTACATTTTGGCAGGGACAAAAGCCCTGAAGACGAAGACATGCCTCTCCTTTCTCCCATGAAACTCCCCTCCGTTCTGGCTGAGTTATGAGCTGTGTAAGATCAACATTCCCCATTTCTCCCTTGTATTTCTCAGGAAAATGTTGGCAGTGTGTCAGAGCAATAACTGAAAATGAATCGTCCGCAGACCTGGGCCCACAAAGCTGCCAAAGCAAAAATAGCAACAAGAGAAGTCCCCAGGGGCTCGTGGGGCAGGTGGAGCTGGTGGGTCACCCCCTGCAGTTTCCCACTAGCAGTGGTTGCAGCAAGTCTTGCCAACCAAAGCAGTGCGCATCTCCAAGGATGCAGGAAAGGATGGGTCCGCTTTTGGACATGACATACTGTATTGAGGCTGATGAATCAAACAGCTGAAAAATTAGGAATTGTTGGGTTTTTCCTTGTGGGTCCAGCCATGATGTGGGCTGGGGCACATGCATGTGAATCCCACAGTGACGTGTCTTTCCTGTCTTATGTGAAAAGAGTGCTTAGTTCACACTGCTGGAGAAACACTCACTCAAGGAGAAATGAGTTTACACAAATAGCTGTAAAGTTGTGAAATTCCTATTTTTTGACACTTGCAGCATAAACATCTTCCTTATTGCAGTGGCCAATGTAGTAAACACACAGAAAGTGTGTACATCTATATATATGTGTGTATACACATTAGATGACATACATCTGGAAGGCCATGTAAGCACCACCATATGGGATGTGCGCCTGTTTAGACTCACATAAATAGAAATTGCATTTTTGCAGCAGTACAAGGCAGAGCAGCAGCAGAATTCCAGCTTACTTTTTTTTTTTTTTTTTTTTTTTGAGGGGGGGGGGGCAATCTAATAAAAACATGCACATTTACTGACAAACACACAGGAGAACTCCACGTTTCCACGCACGCACGCGGTGCCAGAGCATCGGTGACGGTCGTCAAGCCGGGGCGGCCGCACGCATCTGTGTTTGCTCCCAAGCAACCGTTTTGTTTCTTTTTGAATAACAAGGGGTTCCCCCCCTCCAACTCCCCCCCACCCCACCCCAACCCCTTTCCCTGGAGCTGTGGACTTCATTTCTGACAATGCACAACCGTGTTGCTTGCTGGAGTGCCTGTCATTAAGCAACACGCTGATTATTCTGGCAGCTCCGCTACTCGAGTCCCCAAGGACGGAGTCAGACATGGAGAGAATTGAATTTCGCCAAGGATGGGGCTAAAGGTCGTTTCATGCAGTGGACAGCTGTGTCTAGTCAAATCGAAACTATTGCTCCAAGCGTTACCAACAGAATAGCTGATAGCTCTGTTGTCAGTTCATTTACACTTGCATCCTGTTACAAATTAAACTGAAATCGTGGTCGCTGGAGGAGCGGAAAGTCGGTTTTCTGCCAAGTGGCTATTCCTTATATCACCAATTTCCAAGTGCAACCACTATAGATCATTGCTAAGGGTTTTTCGTGATTTCCAGAGATGAAGATTTAGGGCTCTGATTTTCCGCCATGGGCAAAATTCCCATTAGCACCTGCTCTCATCTTCTAATCCCATAGGTTGAAAAGGAAATGCAAAGCTCTGGTAACTGGCCTCTTTTCTCAGCTCTGCTCACAAAGAACACCATACACTACAGAACTGTTCCATGACTTCTCCCACCTTCTCCCACTTTGTAAGCTTTCTTTATTTTCTCTTTTTTTTTTCCTTTTTTCTTTTTCGTCTTTGTCTTTTCCTGTTTTTCTCTTTTTTTTTCTTTTTCCTTTTTCTTTTTTTTTCTTTTTCCTTTTCATTTTTCTCTTTTTTTGTTTGTTTGTTTTCTTTTCACATTTGAATTCAGACCCAAGGAAAAATATCGAATACCTTAATTCTACTCCAAACTATCCTGCATCAAGGTAGGATGTAGCAGCTAGAACAGCTTAACAGCACTGCTTGCATGCTAGTATTCATTTCAGCCAAGCTCAACATCTTTCCCTGAACTCACTCCTAAGTCTCTCTCCATCAGCAAGACAGAAAAATGCCTTCTGGGCAGAAACACAGGATCCTCAATGGGTCCTAGCAACTAAGCTGAAAGCCTGGGACTTGACCACATTTGGAATAAACTTGCCCAAAAACATCAATGCTAATTAGCTCATGTTATGAATGGATTAAGTGAGACACCAGCTGCAACGGGGCATTTTGATTTGGGCTGCGGCTGGGTAATTAGATGCACATAAGCTGGCTGGGGAGCTGTCAGTCAGCAAGCAGCAGCTCTCTTTGCTGTGTTAGGGAAGAAGAGCTTTTCTGTGTCCCGTCATCTGTTTTGCTGTGAGCCTTTGGGTGATGTACCAGTAATCAAACACAGCGTTGAGCGTGAACTGAAACCCTCCCCTGAGTCCCAGCCACGCAGCTCGGTGGCTTCAGAACTTCGCTCCTCGTGCAGTCGAGCAGCGCTATTTTATTTATAATGCAAAATGCTCCTCGTGTGGTGGCTGTTAACGTTAGCACCATCCTTCCCTTTGATCTGTGCCAGCTTTCCCTCTGATTTCCCCCCTGCCATTGGTGGTTGGAATGGAGTTGAAGGGAAAATGCATTTTACACTGTCGTGAAATGACCTAGAACAATATGGGTTATGGAAAAGTATGCAAATTGAATTTATAGATGGGTGAATATGTGCAAATCATAGAATCATAGAAAGGCCTGGGTTGGAAGGGGCCTTAAAAATCAGCCAGTTGCAATCCCTCTCCCACAGGCGAGGACACCTTCCAATAGACCAGGTTGTTCCAAGCCCCATCCAGGTTGGCCCTGAACACTTCCAGGGATGGGGCAGCCACAGCTTCTCTGGGCAACCTGTGGCAAGGCATCACCATTCTCACAGGGAAGATTTTTTTTCTAATATCTGATTTAAACCTACTCTCTTTCTCGTCGTGTGAGCATCTGTGGTGTTCTGACCTACAGTTGGGCTAGTTGTCCTGGACTCCCTTCCTAGCCACTGAAGAGACAGAGGCAACTCCAGGGAGATCCACCTATTTTACAGGCATCATCTGTGTTTAAGGAGAGGATTCTCTACAGGGAATTTCTGGTGATTTGTTTTGATGAAGTTGTCTGTTTTTTAGACCTCTATTTTTAACAAAATAGTCAGGAGGTAAATCCTACTTTTCCTCACAAATCTGGAGCTTTCATGAGAACAAAATATCCAGACAGCAACTTTCTTAAATGCGAAGAAAAGCAGAAAATAAAAAGGCAGCCTGACTGCTCCTGACACAGAGCCTTTATCAGTGCCATAAATAAAGGACATATGCATGTAATGGCTGACTGCATCTCAGATTGCAATACCAATGTTTTAAAAGCCTGCTGACTGAGCATCTGCTTATTTCATTACTCCTCCGATATCTTTGCAGGTAAGTCATGCATTATACAGTATCATCTCTAGCAATGCATGACCAGAGGGGACAGACTGGAAGAATTCTGGATGGTCCATCACCTTCCCTTACCTTGCAGGAGAGGGAAACATAAGGATTGATGTGTTCAGCTAATAGCCAGAATTAGCGGAATAAATCCCTATTTTTAGTGAACTGGGATTTGCAGTTTTTTAAGAGAAAGGGGAACGGCCCTATCTTGTTACTACGTGAGCTGGCTGTGTGCACAGCAGAACAAAGATCATTTTCGGTAAACTCCCGCTCAGAAAACGAACTGAGGGGCATAGTATTAGTCAGGTGAAAAAGCAAGTGTCATGCTTGACTGGAAAACACAGTGGTGAGATACAAGAGTTTACGGTGAGCCTTGACATTGCTAGAATATTTTGAGCAGCTCAGGAAAAAATTCAGCCTGGCCCTGACCGTAACCCGATCGATCCTGTGTTATCACCAGTAGTGTGTCAGAGGATGTCCACAGTGGACCCTCTCTATTAACACTTCTCTTTAGGAGCAAAATTTAGTCCAGTGTTTGCAAAATCCAACTCATGTCTTTTCAGGAAAGTTTTTCAATTGTCAGGATCGTGTTAACCTCATCCTGTGTCCCACAGCTGTACGTCCCAAGGGCTGTTGTTAACTAAAAATATTGGATCTCAGTGCCTTGTTTTTTGAGTAAGAGGTGATTTTTCTCATCCATGAATGCCTGCTTCCATCCTCAAGCACCCCCAGGCATGTAGACCTCAGTGTGCCCACTGGCTTTCCTTGCAGTTCTCCCTCCTCCCCTGGCCATGTGCTTTTGAGACAAAGTCCATGTGTGTTTGCTGTGGTTTTTTGGGTACCTGCTGGGTGGATTACAAGAGAAGACCCAATCCAAAAGCTGTTTTGTCAATAAAGGTAGGGTTCTGAAGAGAAGACCCATAGTACTATATAACACTGGGGTGACACAGTATTGGTCAATATCTGTTGTAGGTGTTTCTTGGGGTTTGTTTTGTTTTGTTTTGTTTTGTTTGGGTTTGTTTGTGGGTTTGTTGGGGTGGTTTTTTTTTGTTTGTTTGTTTTGTTTTGTTTTGTTTTGTTTTTTGAGACAATGAAAAGCTTTTAGGCATCAAGATGCTTATATAAAATGAGTTTCTGGGCCTCTGTCCAGTTGTTCATAACCTCATGTGTTTGATATACACACAAAAATTTTTAGAAACTGCTTCTGGATCCAGCAGAGTAATGGAAGAGGAGGCTGCAGAGAGCCATGGAAGTGATTTTCTGGAGTACAGGAGGATGTAGGCAGCTTTCTGGAGTGCAGGAGGATGTAGGCAGCAAAATAGTTTTAACTTTATAGGCTTTCCTAATCAGCATCTGTCACTGAGGAAATGCCATAAGACATTTTCCACAAGTATTCATTAGCTGTTGGGTTTTTATAAGCTTGGTTAGACTTTGTACACTTTCTCCCACCATCCTGTCATGTTTGCTCTTGACAAATATTCCAGCAAACATGTTTGCACGCAGTGCTGTTTGCGGAGGCTGCAAATACTGGGGAGTATTCCTGAATAGTGCCTTTAATATTCCTGCTGAAAACCTGCTTCTAGGGATTGTAATGTCCCTCTGTTCAGGAGACAAACCCCACCGTGTCATGCAGACATTTAGCAGCCTGTGAACTGGGAAAAGATCAAGAAGAGTTTTTGGAAAAGAATTTCAAATACGTATTCTTAGGCAAACAGCAATCTGCCAGTAGTTCACAAATCAACACACTGAATATGTCAAATGCCTGTCTGTTCCCATTCCTGGGATTTAAGGTCATGAACAAATTTTGAAAGCAAAACCAAGTATTTTATTTGCTATTTTGCTATTCTCCTCAATTTCAACCTGTGGAAGAGAAGAGGTATTTAAAAAAAAAAAAAAAAATTGTTCTGTTTAAAATATCTTCCATAACATTGCTTCCTGTTGACTGATCTCTAAATAAGAGACTCCTGCTCTTGACTCTTGCTTAGATTAATTATTTCTAAGGCTTTTCTTTTTGTGACAGCGACAAATTGGTCAATGTTTGTATTAAGCTTTTCTAAGTGCACTATTAAATGGGAAAAACTTCAACAATAAACAAACTGACTGGCCCGGTAATTAATTGAAAAGAGGGGAAGGTGTGTATTTTTAGACAGAAGAATCATCATGGAAACTGTCCAATGGCCATGCCTTTGGAGAAGGGCTACCAGGAAAAATGCTTTAAATAGGTACTAGACATTAGCTGCTCTTAAATCAATGAGAAAAAAAAAAAAAAAAGCCTCACCAATGTCTATCTTGTCCTAAGGCTTGCCTAGGATCTAAACATTCCTGATAGTGTTGGAAATAAAACCTTCAAGCTTTCTTTAAAAGTCCTTTAAGTTCCTCTCTTCAGCATGACTGGCAAGCAAGCTCAGATCTTTTCCCCTACACAAGAAAATGATATGGGCAATTAAAGATGCAAAGGAAAAGAAAAGAATCCTCCCAGACCTTCGTATTGCTTTGTCCAGGGCTGGTGTTGTTGTTAAAAACTGGATAAGGACAAGTGAAATCCCAAGTTTCTCTCCCGTTGGCTGTGCCAGAGGATCATATGTATATGTTTCAGCAGAGGATGGAAAGCACATTCATGGTGTTTCTGTGAGTGGGTCTCAAGTTTTCTCCCTCTGTGGGTGGAAGTTCAATCCTCTGCGTTTTCAGTCTGCCAGATATCAGGGCAACGCTGGCAGCTCCAAGAGACAACTATAAGCTCCTGAAGAAGCCAGGCACACCACTGCATCCATGAAAAGCCTTGTGATACTGAGCTGAAGGTGAGGTTTCAGGGTCTGTAGTGGTTTCCCAGCCCTGGTGCTGGCTGGTTCCGACCCTCCTCAAACCTGCACTTCTCCGAGCTGTGCAAATGAGATAGCAGTATCTGTCTCACAGGGGGTGTTAAGAAGCTTAATTCATTAGTGTTTACAAAGTGTTTCTAGATCCTCAGATGTAGGGCTCTATAAACAGACAAAGTATTACTAATTGCCAGTTTATACTGAATTGTAAAGTGAAAATAAGGGTGGCTGGAGGAAAGGGGTGCTGAATTTTCTGATGAGCTGTATCAGCCTAGTGGCTCCAAGTTAAACAGTTTAAAGTTTGATTTCCTGTTACTATCAACCTAAAAATCTCCATTAATTTCTACTGGTGTAGTTTACTTTGGGGAAAGTGAAGGCACATAGGAGTCTGCGAGTGGGTTAAGAATGGTAAAGAATATGGTAAAGAATAAACCAGAGGCTTAATTCAAGTAGTCACTCCTGAATGTACAGGATGAATCTTGATTTAGAGAATCAGTGGTTCTGTTCAAATTATACCAAAATGTATTAGGAAAACAATCTTGCACATCTTTGTGGCCAAGGAGCGCACCATGGTGTTAATATTTAGAGCACTGCAAAGCATATGGGTGGAATTCTTTTGTGTTTGCATGGTTTAGTTTCATGGGGTTTTGTCCTCTTCATATAGCCCTGGCAGGAAAAATAGACTGGTTTATTCAGTCCTTTCCACTTTACGAATTTCCTGCAATGCCACAGCAATGTCTCGCTTGGGTTCCTACTCAACTTTTTGTTGGTATTTTGGAAGGTATTAGGAATAGGAGTAAGTCGGGTAACTTGTGTTGCCTATATATATATTTTTCTGCAAAGTCTGACTCTTTTGGACAAAGATCTCTTACAGGTTCCTTCAAAAATTAACCATAGAAATGGAATGAAACTTATTTAGCGCTCTTTCACTCTTTAAAATGCACAACATGTTATGTTTGGTGGGGTTTTTTTGTTGGGGTTTTTTTGGTGTTTTGTGTGTGTGTGTGGTGTTTTTTGTTTATTGGTTTGGGGTTTTTTTTGCCTGAAACCACATTGTTAAATAAGTAGTGGATAGCCATTTCCCACTTAGCCTCCAAAGGGTGAAATACTCATCTGGTATAAATTGGCATAGCTCTATTCAAATCAGAGCAGCTACATTAATTCAATCCAGCTGAGTCTCCAGCCCTTTAAAATGCCAGCAAGGAGAGTGAGTTTTGCACAGGATGGATTTTTGGGCTGGGTAGAAGGTTTTTGTGTGTAACTTAGCTGTGTGTCTAGGCTCAGGGCTGTGGGAAACTGTCTGTTTGACATCTGCAGCATATGCAGCAAATGCTTTGGCAGTTCGAGTTAAAGCCTTTTGAATTCTCAAGTTGTTTACTTTCAGCTTGAATGTGGATTTGCTTTCAGCCTCAATGGGAAATCTAACATAAGAAGTAATAGGACCAGCCATCTGTCCAAAAGGCTATGAGAATTCCTGGTTTTGAACCAATAATAGAGATCAGGGGCAAGTTCACCCCCCTGTGTAATCTCTGGCAAATTATTGGCATGCTCCTTGGATTTCCGGCCTGGGACCCAATCCCTGTGGTGCAGTGTGAGCAAGCACAGACTTAGGAGAGGAAACCTGTGAAAATGAACACAGTCAGCATCGCTTTCCAATGGTCCCTTCTACAAACAAGCACTTTTCCAGCCCTTTCTTCCTCTGCTCTGATTTACAACCCATTTTGGCGTGTAAACTGTGCACCTGTGAAGCGGCTGCTACATCGTGGCTGCAGCCTGTGTTCTCAGGGGAGCAGTAAACAGCACGAGTGAATGGGAACCCCCATCTCTTGCCAACATTCCCTGCAAGTAAATATCAATCCATGTGTTAGTCACAGGCCAGAGAATGGTGTAATAACTAGATCGATTGGGTCACTTCTTCTAAAGAGCTCAGGGCCAGATTTCTTAACCGCTCAGCGCACTCTCGAAAGAGTCCAGATTTTTTGCTTCCTTTCAAGCCAAAATTTAAACCCATGTCTCCCATCCCCCCCATCTAAACTGAGAAGCTGCACAAGAGCCAAGTTATGAGAAAAAACAATTACCAGCATCCTGTGACATTTAGCAGGACAAAGTGAGCGGATTTTAAAAAGAGCACGGCATGTGATGGGCAATAGATGTGGACATGAACGGGGCCTTCTGCACCTTTCTTGGTTACCCACAAGAAGTGCCTTAGTGAGAAAATACTTAGAATATAAGTACCGTGGTGTCTAGAAGGCAGCACCCTTGTTCAGGAAGCCTCTGTGGCACAAACTCTTGGTCACAGCTTTTCCGCTGACTTTGTCCATTGTTTCAGTTGGCTTGGATTGAGTTATCCTGATTTGGACCAGCTGACAACATAAGTCTTGGCCTCCAAACCACTTGGATGAGCAGAAGATCGTTGCTGGAGTATTAATTAAATAATAGGAAAAGGCAGGGGGAAAGACAAGAAATCACTTAGAAACAGCATCGTCTGGTCTTTGACAGCAAAACATTAGTTCTTCACTGCATGTGAAGTGAATATATGTGCTTTAAACCTTCCTGAGGTGCATGGTTCAGGAGCACAGGATATCTGGCAACATCCTTAAAAGCACACTAGCCTGATTATGATCTGCCTTTACACAGTGAGCAACAGTAACTGAGATACCTTGGTGTAAATCCAGATGGAGATCAAAACCAGCCCTGCAACAGCCTTGTTTGTCCAGAGGACTCCAGCAAAACATACCACAGTCATTCCAACAGCACCAGGCTATTTTACCTCAATTACAGTTGGATTTAAAAAAACTGGAGGGCACTGGATCGTGTTCAAACTGTTTTCTTTATCCCTCCTCTGTCAAATCAGGGCTACTGCAGATTGGGTGAGGAAATAAAACTCCTTCAAAGTATTTATTTTGTCTATTGATTCAATAGTATTTACTGACTAATAACCACACAAGGCTAATAAGCTCATTTGAACTGGGAATGCTGTGATTTTCCACATTACCTAATAGCAGAATAGCCAGCTTATAGATAAGTAGTCTGCTTAAGGTGGGGAAACTCAAGCCTTGTAGTTCTCTCTTAGGGAAACAAGCTTCTTTTTCTGCCCTTTTTACAGGAAGCCTTCTCTAAAAATTTTCCATAGAATCACAGAAGTTTTTTTTCTCCTTATTTTCCGTGTATCTGTGCAGTCATGAGAACCAGGATGTCTTGAAATTAAACTAGCACAGTCCAGACTTCAAGTCAAAGTCTTTGTGGTTTTAGGCTTTGCTTGGAACAAGAGACAGAAGAGCCAAAACACTGCATAAAAGAAGAAGAAAAAAAGCTGGTTTTGTGGTATTTTTGGCATGGAGGACGGCTTTCAGAGATACTGGAAATCATGCAAGAAGAGTCTGTCCTTAAGAGATTTCTAGCCCTGCTCTGAAGGCTGAGGGCTTTAGATAACCATCTGCATGTGGCGATCTTCATCCAAAACAAACCACCCAACCTTTTGTAGTTCACCCGTCACTAATAGCGATTTCCCCCTCTGCATCTCTCCGTGCACTTGTGCACGCACACAAGTTCTTCGAGGCATCCTGAGAGCTTTTCCTTGCCCACAACGACTTAATTGCCTCTTGACCAAGATTTTCTCCTCAGTTAAGAGAACGAAGAACGTGATCAAAGCACCCTGTGCTTGCCCAAAGGATTTCCTCTCCTCAGCCTCGCTGCACCACACACATCGGGCTCGTTTTCCTCCCCCTTCTCCTCTGCCACATCATCTCTGCGTTTTTTTGCACGATTGTTTTCTTTCTTTTCCAGCTTGGAAAAATCCGACATCTCCTCCCCCTCCCTGGCAGCGTGGGTGACAGAGACAGAGAAATCAGCACAGTGTCAGCAAGAGTTTAGCCCCGCAGCTGGGACCTGAACTTTCAGTGGCGGAGCACGGCGCTGGGTCACTGCACTAAAGCAAGCCAGATTGATACAAAGTGCTTGCTCTCACTGGGAAGGGAAGCATCAGAAGCCAGATGATAAAAATCTTTAGGCACCATCTATTGTGAGCTTATAGCAGCAAGAAGCTGTTTCTCCTGGGGAAGATGACCGTGGGGTGTATATTTTGGCCATCATAACCCCCAAAATGACAGGATATTTGGGTGCTTGCTGCGCTACGGGGGATATAGACTTTAGCTGTAGATTTTAGAGTGGTTGAAACTGGAAATGGAGCGTGTGGACTCAACATGCTGCACAAGGTGTGAAGTTTTCAGCTGTGAAGACCTGGACGATCATGTCTGCCAAGAGTTAATGTGCTTAGAAAGAGGATGCTAAAATATTCTTTCCCACTCCAGTTTGCAACTGAGAACTTGTTAGTCTGTAATATCATTTATTTATAGCACCTTTTGACTCAAAGGATCTGAAAGTGCCTCTATCTGGGAGTCACTTCAGTGATACCTGCAGACAGGGATGCTTCTCTACAGGTGACTCCAACTGAGGTGTCAGGGTCTGCTTTGCCATGGACACAAGTAAGGGATCCCGTCTGCCTTGCCAAATGCCAGCACTTAAAAGAGCTGAAGGGAAGGGTAGAAAAACTCACCCTAAGCCTGGGGGATAGCCAAGAGAGAGAAAACAGGCATATAAACCTTATGGGAGAGAGCATTCAGGTGGACACTGGCTGACTTTGGAAGCAGACAGTGAGAGGAATCACAGCCAGTGCTGCATAGATGACCTTACGCGAAGAGCTTGGGGCAGTGAAACCACAGCTCAGAAGAGGGGATTTGGTGGCCCTACCTGGATATTTCTCCATCCAACCGAGCCAGATCCAGCTGTGCTGTGGTGGTCTGGAGAAACTCCGGTGCGGACCCTGTGCAGGGACACATCTCCACAGGGATGCAGTGGCAGAGATGCTCCTCGGGAACACAGGCCCCGTGCTCGGCTTAAATATGCAAACTCACACGTCCCTTAATGAGTGCACTCATGGCAGGGCATCTGCCTATTTTACGTCTACTCGAGTGCCTGCCCATCAGCTGCTCCCCACGCAGCAGCTGGCAGTGGCCAAAGGACCAGCTTCCCCATGTGGCTCCTGGCAGATAGAGAGGTGTCATCCAGCCCTCTGCTCTCCTCCTGTGTTATCCGTGCTGGCCAGGGAGGCAAAAGTCAGACCAACTGATGGGTTTACGATTCCAGCCTGTGATTTCTGCTTCATCCACAGCCAGGAGAGATTCTGCCAAGATACATATTAGGCAGCTGCTCAGGACGTTGGTGTTTTGTCTGTACCACCCCGAGCATGCTGTCTGTCTGTCTGTCTGTCTCCTGCTCTGGTTCCGCGACCCTGCTATCAGGGTGGTTGCTCTGCTATTCCCTGAGGTGGCCAGAGTGTGTTCAGTGAGAACCAGATTTTTTTTTAGGTACTTTTGCTGGGCCTCCTGAGGAACTTGCCCCAGGGAGCGAGCGCCCATCTGTTTCAGCATCCTCTAATTCCAATGGCTTCCAAGCAGTCCTGATATTTCTCAGTGGACAAAGCCATCCCAGCAGTCTCATAAAAATCTCCAGGGACACCAGTGGCTGCTTACAGGGCAGTGCCCCTCCCTGTGTCTTCAGCCAGGTTTTCAGCTTAGTACACTCGTGCCTCCATGATAAAATCCTCAGCACATCTCTCCTCCCTACCTTGTCCCTCCCAAACCATCCCCAGCATCAGCATTATTATATTTTTTTCTCCAAATCTCTTTCCTCCAGGCACCAGACAAGGTGCATTTGATACCACTTTATCTCTCTCACGCACATGCCGCTGTTTCAAACTCCAGTTTAATAAGAGTCACACCACTAGCTGGAAGTTGGCTCTCT
This sequence comes from Empidonax traillii, assembly GCF_003031625.1. Taxonomy (NCBI): domain Eukaryota; kingdom Metazoa; phylum Chordata; class Aves; order Passeriformes; family Tyrannidae; genus Empidonax; species Empidonax traillii. Next base: position 4,444,672 of record NW_020955203.1, read on the forward strand.
CAGGCCCTTTCCATGGAGAACATGCATTTTGCCTCAGTCTTTCTCTGCTCCCAACAAAACTTGACTCCTCCCTCCTTTGAGGAGGGGGTTGGGTCCTGCTGTCTGCTTTTAGGGCATCTCTCACTCTTTCTTCCTCAGAGAATCAAATGCATATCCTGTGTGTTCTTATGGTTTTTTCCCCTCTTCTTGGTCCAGTGTTACATCATGTAGCACTTCTTTTGGCACCCCTTCCACCCCTTGGATTTGTGGGTGGAAGTGGAAGGGAGTCCCTCTAGAATCATGTAATTATAGAATATCCAGAGTTGGTAGGGACTCACAAGGATAATTGAGTCCAACTCCAGAAATCCCACCATGTGCCTGAGAAAGTTGTCCAAGTGCTCCTTGAACAATGCAGGCTTGGGGCTGTGACCATTTTCCTGGGGAGCCCTGTTCCAGGGCCCAACCATCCTCTGGGTGAGGAATCTTTTCCTAATATTAGGTCTATGCTTTCCCTGACACAGTTTCTATGCTGTTACCTTGGGTCCTGTCATTAGTCACCAGTGAGAAGGTGACAAAAATAAGTACAAGCCTTGTCTGACAGAAAAACGAAGAGGGAAATAGAGAAGAAAAAAAAATAAAATAAGGGGATAAATATTTGGGAGGAGGGCATTTAAGAGGAGAGAAAAACAAATCAAAACCGGTGCCAGGCTGGAACCAGCAGCTGGTTGCCAGCACAGCAGGCTGAGAAGTTGTTGGTGGAAGCGCTCAGTGCCATGTTTGGGTTGCTTAAAAAAATACAGCGTCCCTCCCTTGTTATTCCGCCTCTGCTTTTCTCCCGGCCCCACAGGCAGGAGGAGCGGGGGGGACTCTGCTGCCAAAGGCACGCTTGCATTTACAGCAGTGCCGAGGGAAACAGGCAGAGTGTGTGTCCTGCCCCGCCACCCGTGTGTGTGTGCACAGGCGTGTGCGCCCTTGAGCTCCGCGCCCGGGCAGCTCCGGGATGGAGCGGACCTTCCGGTCCAGGGGCTCCCCACGTCCCTGGGAGATGCCAGGGCATTGGCAAACACGGCACGATCTTCTTCTTTTTTGCCTCCCCCCCATCGATCTGAGAGCAGGAGGTGGGGAGGGATGGGGAACGGAGGGAGAAAGGGAGGGTGGAAGGTTGCAACGCTTGGCTGGGGAAAAAAAAAATAAAATTTAGAGGAGTACAAAGGGAGAGAGAGCGATGAAAAGGGGTGGCGGCGGGGAGAAGTGTTGGGGAGGGGGTGCGGAATGGGGGGAGGAGGAAGGCAGTGAACTGGCTGCTGTGGAAGTGGGAAGAGATTTATGTTTTGGGTCGGGAAGCGGGCCGGGAGGGTTCGGGGTGCCGCGGGGAGCCGGGCGGCCCCGGCAGCGAACCAGCGGGGCTTCATTTCCCTCCCTCCTTCCCTCCCTCCTTCCCTCCCTCCGCCGGGCGCTCGGAGGAGAAGGCAAGACAAAAAGCTGAACCGGTGCCAAGAAGGAGCTGCAGCGACTCGAAAATGGCACTCTGCGCCGCACTAATATTTCGAAGCCGGGCTGCGCTGGAGAGGAGAGAGACGTGTCAGGAATGAGAATGCCTGAGACCGTGGGGCCACTGGCCGGGCTTAGGAGTGTCCTCCCTCCTCCCTGCTTCCCATTCGCCTTTTAAATGTGACCCCTTTTTCTCCTGCAGCAGCCCCCAGTGGTATTTAGGAGCTTTGGGAAAGGGAGGGAGCCTTAGCTGGGGACATGGAGTGTAAAAGGGCTCATCCCCTCCTTCCATCTCTGTGTCAGGGAGGGGTTTTTATTTTTTTATTCTTAATATTATTGGGGTTTTTTTCTTGCTAAGGAGGAAGAGAAGACTTGATTCCCAGGGAGTTTTCTGATTGTTTCCCTGTTGCCCTTCCCCTCCTCCTCGCTGTCCTCCTCCTCCTCCTCCTCTCACTGTACCCATAAGGCTGCTGTTGTGGCTCTGTATCTTGATGCAAGGTTACTTGTAGGACACACGAGTCTCTGCTGCAAGGTGCAGCGTCGCCTGCGTCCGTGTTTCCCTCCGCTTCTCATTTGCTGGGAGACGAGGCAACTTCCAAGCAGCTCCACGGCTCAGCTCAGCGCCTGGTTGATGCAGTGGCGCTGTTTGGGTTGCAAAAGCCCCTTCCTGCAAAGCATGTCTGGATAAAACAAACAAAAATCGTCATGTAGGGATGAAACTGCAGCAATTCATAAGATTGGTTAACCGGCAAGAAATGGGATGGAGTTTTGTCCTGATTTTTTTGTATGAAAGGAGAGGTTTTGCCCTGTGTTGTTCCCCTTGTCCCTCCATTTACAGACAAGCAAAAGGGATAATAAAAAAATCCCACCTTTTTTTAATGGAGTTTTATTATTTTCTTCGGTGTTTTAAAAATTATTACTAGCACGAGTATTCTTGTAGTAGTTTAATGGTTGAAGTTAAGTACAAATATTTTTTTCCCCCACCCCACAGATGTTCGTTTTTTGACCGTTATGAAATTTGGATTTGGGGTTTTAGTTTGTCTTTACAGAAACTAGAGACTGGAGCAAAAGAAAATCCCAGCCTTTGGTTTTGAAAACAAGTCCACATCCTGTTCCATCAGTTTTAGCCCTCACACAGCCAGCAGGTCAAGTTCAAGGAGACCTTTCTAAAGCACAGGCAGAGCCTCATTAACTTGCTGCATCTCAGGAGGCCGTGGGTTGTTGAGTTACTAGCTTGGCCCATTTTGTAGTCCCAGGCATGGGATGATCCCTTTGACCTCTCTCCCGCCTGAAAACCATGCCCTAGTAGACATCCAAACAACTTCAAACCTCACCTTTGATCTCAAACACGTAGACCTGGTTTGGGAGCACCTAGCTCTGCCCAGGCAATGCCTTCTTGGAAATACTGTGATAAATAGTGGGGAATTCAGGGAGACTCAAAGGCCTGCTCTCCTCACCCTCTTCTCGCAGCTCCTCACAAATCAATAGTCCTTACTCTGTAGAGGATCAAATGCTCAGTCCCAGATTAACACTGCTGGGAGGTGCACTCATTTCTGAGGTGATGCCAGCAGGTTTTGTATGGAGTAGGAAGACTGCAGCAACTCATCCCTTGCTCACCTCTCAGCTGAACCCTGTGCCGTGCTTACCTGACCCTACCTGTTTTCTCTGAATAAAGGGCATACATAAAACGCTTGGGTTTCTATAAACACATGTGCATGCTGTTTGCTTTTCAGTCTCTTCGGACTTCATGAGATGAGCTGTGTATTTAAGGCACCGTCCTCACCAAGGGCATGCACCATGCAGATCTTGTCTGAATTTCATAGAATCACAGAATGGTTTGGGTTGGAACAAACATTAAAGTTCATCTTGTCCCAGCCCCCCGTGCCATGGGCAGAGACACCTTCCATTATCCCAGGTTGCTCCAAGCCCTGTCCAATCTGGTCTTGAACACTTCCAGGGATAGGGCAGGCACAGTTTCTCTGGGCAGCTTGTGCCAGGGCCTCACCACCCTCATAGCCAAGAATTTCTTCCCAGTGTCCCATCTAACCCTGCCCTCTGGCAATGTGAATCCATTCCCCCTTGTCCTGTCACTCCAGGCTCTTGTCCTAAGTCCCTCCCCAGCTCTCCTCTAGTCTCTTTAGGTACTGGCAGGTACTCAAGGTCTCCCTGGAGTCTTGTCTTCTCCAGACTGAACAATTCCATTGTTCTCAGTCTCTCCTCATAGGTGAGATATGCCAGATTTTTCCTTGTGCTTGCTGGTATTTTTATCTGCAGCTACACATCTTCCTCTGGGCACAACCTGCTCTTTTTAACCTGAGATCCCTGAAGATGTTAATCCATGGGATTCCAACCTACAAGAGCAAGTGGCAGTAGTGGGAATTAAAACCGACATCAAAATGACCAGAGGAGACCCTGGTGTCCGTCCTGACCCACCATGAAACTGTACAGACCATTGCTCGTACTTTTAGTTGTGGAGACAGCTTGTGTTTATTAGTGATTTAAAACTCTTGATACTTGACTTATCAAGTAACAATTCCCATCAGGTTCATAAAGAGGATCCCAAAGAAATGGAAAAGTGTGGACTCACAGCATTCATATGCATGGAGTAGCAACGTGGTGTTTGTTATTCAAGAAGGTGAACTGGGAGCAATAGATGAAGAGACCTTCCTAAACCTTGTTACTTCAGAATTCAGACCTCTCTCATTCCCTAGGTATCTTGAGAGTAGGGGATCTTTGGGGCAAAAATGCTGCTCTTGTACTTTCCAAGTGGTCAAGTAAGCCGTTTGGGCAGCTTGGTCATGCTTCCCAAGGAGAGAAGGCACTGACAAGGCACTTGAATGTTTTTGTTTTTATTTCTCCCTGTATAAAGGAGTTGTCATTGGATGTATTCTCCGGAAACATGATGTCTCATGTGTATCAAGTTGTTTCCTTCAAATCCTTCGCCCCTTTAACACTTTATGATGAGAAATACTGCTTGCTTGGAGTTGTTATGAGATGACTTGTGTCTGGAAGGGTTAATCTGCAGAGCTCTTCCAAGGCTATCTTCCACACCTTCCCCACTCCAGTCTTATTTTTTTTTTGGGCTGGTAACCTCATATTTCTGTAATCTAAATGTGCAAATGCTTTGCAGTCACGGTCCAGTAGCTGGGTTAATCTCAGCCCCCTGGAGTGGCAGATGGCTGATTTGTTGCTGATTCTAGTTACAGAGAATTGTGTCACCTATTATCTTTGCACAGGCTGATGCTTGAAAGGATGCCTTTGGCAAAATCGGTGCAAAGCAAAGCAAAAAAAAACCACTCTCTGATCTGCATCACCACAGGTGAAAATGTAAAATATTTCACCTTTGTGTGAAGGGCTGGAGAGGTGGACAAAGAGAAGTGGGAATGGCGGAAGCAGAGTGAAGACCTAATTTTCATACCAGAAGTACCAAAGCACAGAGCAGGTTGGTTGCAGTCATGATGTTGAATCACAAGCACTTACCCTGTTTTAAATGGTTTTGCAATGTGGTAATCCTTCAGCTCCTTGCTTTAACTCCTGTACAAAACAGGCAGCTTGACATCTTGTGACACCCTCCTGCTCTCCCCAAGCCTTTCTAGCAGGGATTGTCAGAGGCATCCATGGCATCTCTCCCTGACACCAACACTCATTGTGCCAGTACTTGGGGGTACTTGGGAGGAGAAACCTACACATCTGTGTGGGTTAAGGGGAATCTTGGGGGACCTTCCAAAACTCTGCAGGGCTGAGTGTGAGCCCCAGCACCGGGGGCTGGCAGATGGTGGTGGCCATACTGAAAGCTGTAAAGAAACTGAAAGGGCAGAGCAAAACTCTGTGGGCTTGTGACCATTTTCTACACAGTCATCCCAATAATCAAGGTTTTCTCTTTTCTCTTTGCTTTGGGAAACACCACAGAGTCAGATGAAGAATCTGGGAAGAGAGTGTGGGTTCCCTGTGCAGAGTCCAGTGACGAAATCCGTGAACAAGGTAAGAACAAGGGGTTATGGCCCTGATGCTTTTTGTTTATTCATTCTCTCCTTCCAAATGCATTTTTGCAGTGTTAGACACAAAATGTAAGTATGCACAGCACAGAAACTGGTAGTCCAAGCCCTAAGCAGAGGAGCCTTAAAAGGCTCAAGCTGAATAAGGTTTCTTTTTAATGCATGCCATTATGATGGTTTGGATTTTAGAACAGTTTGTATTGTATCCAAATGATCTATGTGTGAATAATTGTTACCAACCTCCTGACACCAGGACCTAATTAGGAAGTAAGAGCCTTAAATAGGCCATTTGCGAAGCAAGTTTCCATATGTCTCCTTGCACAATTTATTTGCTCCACTCCATTGAGATATAATGAGAATGAAACTCTTAGAACTGCCTTTGACTCTGAGGCTCATCTCTTCATCTCCTCTGCAGTTACAGCCCACCATTAAGAAGACAATATCTCTTGCCCTGCGTTCAGACAGAAAAAACTGCTTGTTGTGCTACTTTTGTTCCAGATTGCCCAAGCTCCTCCATTTCTAAGTTTCCAATGGAAATGGAGTGAGAAATGCAAAAACAACCTGCAGACTAGGAAAAATGTAGTGTTGTCAGAGAAATCACAGAGGTCAGGGCAGGATGATCTTGAAGGAATACTACCTATCCTCTCTACTTCACAACCCTGCTAAAAGCTGTTGTTGTGGTATTTCAGTTAATGTATAAATGCAATTTTAGGAATTCACTGGATAGCAGCAATTTGAAGAGCTCTGTATTGGGTCTGTCTGGGTTTCTTCCTGCCAGGATATGAGAAAGGGGGAAAAGGTTGGTGCAAGGCTACCTGAGTTTTGTCTTAGTTTTGAATATTTAACAGTCTGGACCAGCATCCTCCCTGGGACTCCTTGTTCATGTTATGGTGCAGGATATGTTCTTTAGGTATAGTTTCAGAATATTTCCTTTGTTTCCAAACACTTCTTGCATACATTCCTCCCCCCATGCTTCATGTGGCCCTCTTGGTTCTTTTAGTCCCATCATCCTGAAGTCAGCAACACTTCAGTGCATGATTAAGTTCCATTTTCTATCGGGATAAATTTTAACAAATGTTAAAGGTTTGTTTTGTTTTGGTGGTTTTTTTTTTTTGTTTGTTTGTTTTTGTTTTTTGTTTTGTTTTGTTTTGTTTTGTTTTGTTTTCATCTCCAAGTCTGGATCTTATTTAGTTTCCCAGTGAAAGACAACTCTACTCGCAATGATTTTGTTTATGATAATTCACTTGCATGTTCCCTTCCAGGAATTGTCATTGCCTTCCAGAAGGGAGGTTAGTGCTAGTCCCCTCTCAGTGATAATTATAATCAGACCTGTCAGCCTTCACACAGTCTATGCTTATCACTTGCATTTAGGAGGATTTTTCCTGAAGCCTATTACTAGCACTGCTTCTTAGGGAAAAATAGTCATGATTTTTTCCTGCTAATCTTTGATGGCTCTCAGCTTTGAAAGCATGGAGAGGAGCAAAATGACTGCCAGTTGCAGTTAAAGAAACTGTCTGTTGGTCCAGGTATAGAGGTCTGGAAAGCCAAGGAGTGGGAGGATTGTCTGGGAAATGCTGAGGGGTTTAATTTGGTTGTGACAACACTTCAGGTGCGCTGGGGACACAAAGCAGCGCATTTTCCAATGGCAGTGCCCACAGGATCTACCTCTGCAGACCCGCTAGGCAAGGGCTTCAGGTAGCAGGTGGTTCTTGGCAGTGGTTCCCTCTCTCCCTGCCATTTTGGGCAGCAATCTCTGCTGGGGTTGAATGGTTTGGAAGCAGGATGGCCAGAGAAGTGTCCACAGTTGGTGCTGGAGGCCATGGCTGGTGTCATATGGACCAGTAGCCACTGGCACACTGCAGTACAGCAGGGACCAGCTGGACAGAGTGATGGTGTTGGGTAGGATGTGGTTTAGTATTTATTCATCCCAGGATGTTTGAAAATTGTCCCTCCTAGTGTTACTCCTTGGGAAACACATTGCCCCATTTATTGGGTGTCCCCTCCCCCGCGCTCCTTCACTCTGTTATTCCTATTGATAGGTTAATAAACCCCTTTATTATTTTTTTGGGGGGTTAATAACATTTAAAAAAATAATTTTACCATTTACTAAATTTATCATTTATCATTTACTAAATAAGTAATGTACCTTTTAGTCCCTCCTGTGTTATCACCATGCTCTTTGCAATGTACTCAGAGATTTCGGCTCCCTTGATTTTAGCAGAGTCTGAGGGTGGTCAGCACTTTACAGCTTTTGCAGCAAAGGAGATGGTGAGAGATTGGGAACCCTTATGTTCTCTGTGGTTTCTTATTTACAGTGTGCAGTGATATGATTTGCCTTTGTTTTATTTAAATTCACTGGGAACCAGAGATTTATTTATCAGGTGTCATTCCCTCAAGGATGATAAATGCCATATAGAGAAGACTTCGTCTATTATACAAACAGATTTGAAGGCTTTGCTGTTGCATTCCTCTGACTGCTGAATGGAGTAAAAATGCCGTTGGCTGAACAGAGGCAGAGTGATACTTAGCAGTAGCATCTTATGACCTTTTGATCAGCTGAGATCTCAAGCCATATTAGTGGACAGATTATGATGTGATGGAAAGAGGGCCAGGAATAGCCTTTTTATCATGAGATCCTTCTGTGAATATCCTTCTTGGGTGTATTCAGGTGGTTAATCACTAGGCCAGGGCAATCAATTTGAAACAGGGGAGTGAAATACTGGTGCAGGCACTCCAAATGCATTCAGGTTTGCCAACTGCAGCTGGATGTTACAGCTTATAGTTTCTCTCTAATATTCTCCTACCCTCCTTTTCCTATCAAGGCTGTGGGTGACCTTGCATTATTTCCTAATACTAATAACCCCATTTTGGCAGAAAGAGCTACACAAAATGAACCTTGAGTCCTTGGACCGCAGGGGACCTGCAGTCCTGGAATCAAAGGTGTGCACATGGTGAATATGGATATCTGTGAGTGGAAATTCAACATGGAAATATCTCTGTCATTTTAGATATAATAACAGTAATGCTTAAACCTATTTCAACCCTTTTTAGGAAAAAAAAAATGCAGATTTCAAAAAAATGCACAGCCCTGACAGTATTTCTCTTTTTACAAAGCCAAGCAGAAAAAAAGAATGACTTTTACACTGATGTTACCTGCCTGCTTGTGCAGAATTACTACTTAAATTTTGCTGTAGTTTTGAATTAGCCTCCTTTTTGTCTTAATGGCCAAGATGAATCTGCAGCCTCCTTGAAAACTAAACATTAAGAATTGCTCATTTATCACTGGCTCTGCGCATCAGTAACAGTTGTGCCAAAGTTTGACTGGGCTCCTGTGGTCAGTTTTGGAAGGAAGGAAGGAGAGGCACATGTTTTTTGGAATTCAGTGTACATGCTGGTCTGTCTGATCATAATCATATGCCCATGGAGGCCGTGCTGGTTGTAGAGGATGCAGCATGATCACCCTGTACATGGTTGGCATGGGGGTGTCCAAGTTGCACACATTTTGCTTCCCCCTGAAGCCAAACGAGCTGCTTGTTTTACTGACATGAAGAAGGAGAAGGGCCAGCAGTGTGTGAATCACAAACTGCTGCCAGTGGAGTGGGGATGCTGATGCACCAGGTCTGGAGAACAATAGCTACCACAGCCCAATGGAAACTCTTTGAAAATAAGAAGGTTATGGAGGTGGAGGAAACGCACAGCAGGACACTGTCTCCTCTTTACCTCCGCCAACCTCTTCAATCAGGTGCCTGCTGGGCTTCCCACTCCTCCTGCCTTTTGCACTAGATCATAGGATCACAAGGTATTAGATTCTGCTGGCCTGAAGTCATCCACCACCCCCCTGGCATTGTATCTTCCTGAGTCAGGGAGCCACCGTGAGACATCGAGACTGAGGGCCCACATGGTGCTTTCAGTTGCTGCCGCCAGGGCCACAGAGTTGTCTAACTAGGAGCTGGGAGGTGGCACCAGCTGGTTGACACACGTCCCCACCATCTTTTCCTTGGGAAAGCAGGTGCTGCTAAAGGTGGATGGCAGCCTTGGTGCCACTAAGAAAGTGCCATTGCTGAAGTACAAGCAGCTTACTATGATGAGGAGCTCCCTCCTAAGCTCCTTTGGCAAAACACGAGTCAGTTGCTGCACAGGTGATGTTCAAGGCTGAGTGTTGGAAGTGCCATAATCTAAACCATTCAAAGGGATGTGTTCCTCTGAAGAGTTCCCATATCAAAGTAAGAGATTGTGAAAGGCAGCTTTAAAGCCTTTTCACCAACAAGGCTTTGTGGTCTGTGTGATGAGGAGAGTGTAGGCACAGAATGTTTCCCCTGCCTCCCTCCTCTGCCTTGTAGTGCTTGAGTCCCTGTGGGGTGTAGGAGGGTGCCCAGATTTGGGTGACACCATACCAAGGTCTTCCTTCTGCCAGCTGGCCCCTACCCTGATATAACCAAGTCTTCTTAAAGTAAAGGGCTTGCATTCAGCTCATTGTAGCTCAGAGAAATCCATGAAAGGAAACTTAGTTTGCCTTTGGTAGGTCACCACAGAAATTTTATAGGACATTACAGGTGTTTCAATTGTTCCAACCAGCAGCCAAGCCCCACACAACCCCTCACTCACTCCCCCACCAGCGGGATCAGAAAGGTAAAAGTGAGAAAACTCATAGGTTGAGATGAAGACAGTTTAATAAGGAAAGCAAATGGTGTGCACACAAGCACACAAGTAAAGCAAAATAAAGAATTAATTCACTGCTTCCCATGGGCAGGCAGGTGTTCAGTCACCCCCAGGAGAGCAGGGCTCCATCACATGTAAAGCCTACTTGCCATCATTCCAAACATCCCCCATTCTCCTTCTTCCCCCCACTTTATATACTTTCATGTGGTCTGGAACATCCCTTTGGTCAGTTTTGGTCACCTGTCCCACCTGTGCCTCCTCCCAACCTCCCAAGCACCCCCAGCTTCCTCACCAGTGTGGCAGCAGGTAAAGCAGGAAAGGCCTTGTCTCTGTGTGAGCCCTGCTCAGCAACAACAAAAACACTTCTGTGTTATCATCCCCATATTCAGCACGAGTACCAGCCACTGTGAAGAAAGTAAACTGCCCCAGACAAACCCAGCACGCCAATGTAGCCTGGTTAGAGCCCATGGCAAGCGCTTGAGGTGAGATGATTTTTTTTTGAGGTGAGCAACTTGAAGTTGCAAACACTGAAGATGAAGTATCAGGCAGATGACAGTGGTGTGCAGTGGGATAAGGAGAACAGTGATTTGTTAATCTCTCCATGCATAACTTTTTTTTTTTTTTTCATTTTAAGCACACAGCATCTGTTTCCTTGCAAATATTCTTATATTTCAGACAGCTGTAAACTAGTTTCTTACTGAGTCAGAGTGATTTCATGAACCAGCAGAAGGATTGCTATTGTAACCAAATTTAGAGCCATACAATTCCCTTCTCCAGGCTGGAAAGAAGGGATCTTGATCAGGAAAAGTGCAAGAAGGACATATGTCATGCCAGTGTCTTAGGCTGCCTCTGCTGTAAGCAAGTTAAACAGTGTTTGGGAATGTTCACTGGACTGTAGCTGGGTATACTCAAAGCAGTGGACCAGTCCTCAGCACACATTTGGTCCATGACAACTAGCAAGCTCCTAAATCATTCTTAAGCATGGCTCAGGGTTCATCCCAGTGAGATGTTTGTGTTTAGCTACTGCATTAGGGGAGTTAGACACGGTCGGGAGCAGAGGTACAAAACACTCTGTGCCAGTTGGCCTCAATGCCTGGAAATATTTCTGGGCACATTTAATTTACTAGTGGCTGAAGAGGCTCAGGCCCAACTGAGAAACTGGACTCCTTCATTCTAAACTCCATTTGTCAGCAGTGGGAGAGGGGAGCGACCATCAGAGGCGTATTCAGCCTCCCATGGTCCTGACCTCTCCAAATCATAAACAGTTGCTAAGGCAGCGAAGCCTACAGGGTTCAACATGCTGATAGCAGTGAAAAGGCTATGTTATCCCCCAAAAGGCAATGTATAGTACAGGTGAATTTCCTGCATACTTACTAGTCACCTCCCCAGCCTCTTCAAGCTCAAATAAAAGGATTATTAAGCCATGGAGGTGTTCTTTCCTGCAGCAGTGAGTGCCACACATTATTTTTCTTCGTAAAAAGCATTTCTTTCTCCTTCACTGTAGGGAGGTTCCTTGCCAAAGAGTTCCAGTCATAAGGTTGATGTCCTATATAATTTCTTTTTATTAGTTTGGTCGTTGATAGTTAAATGTGTCCATAGGAGAAAACTGTAGACTTACAGATTATGTAGACTACATAATAAAGCAGCTCATGGAAGGATACCACATTATGTCTTTCAAATATAAGTAAACCCTCTGCTTGATAGAGAAGACTTTATTTTGAGTCCACCCTATCCAAATATACTAATATAGTTATATATGTAAATATAGGTATCTACTTTTTCTCACACTGAATTAAACACATCATTGAAAAAAGTAAGTTTGGCTGAACTACTGCAACCAAACTGTAATGTAACCAGTGTTTCATTATCTTTTCTTTCATTGCACGGGGTGATCTGATATAGTACTTGTTTGAACATATCAAACAAAACATTTTCCCTTGAAGAGTACCTCAAGTGTTTGGTCACAGTGGGGGTGAATTTATTTATTGGATTTGGCACATATTTGGAAACATGACCTTAAGATGCAGGTTTTAGGGAAGAAGGTATTTTCTCCAGGTATTTCAGTAAGTCAACTAAATTATATTTCTGACATGTTAAAGATGTTCCATTTTAGACAAAGGAAGTGATATCCCAGTTGTGTCACTGAAACTCAGTGTCCTGAGTTGCTTGTTAACAGCTGCACATTTATTGTTTCGGTGTCCCAGCTTGCTCTCAAGTATAAATGAACTGCTACATACCAAATAATCAATAGCTCTGCCAGCTGAGTATGGCCTGGAAATACAATATTGCTATTAATATTGATCCACACAACAGAAATCAAGGCATAAAACTTTGCAGGCATTACTGGCCTGCACCCTGCCTTTTCCTTGCAGAGTAAATCACTATCTCCCAGGGAACAATGTTTCCTGCACACCCTCCTTCCCTGTATCGTAATGATCACAAATACCAACATGAGGATATCTGGGAACAGGTGAGCTGCAGATAGGGTGCTATGGTTTCATTTCAGCCCTGTCTGGGGTTTCTGGGTGCAGCAAACCAAGAACTGCAAAGAACACCAGTAAAATTAATCAACATCAGGTCCAGTATCCATCTTGAAGGGTGCAGCACAGCCCGGCTGGACAAAATAATCAGTTCCCTGGTGTATCACGGTGATGCTGAGAGGGCTGGACGGGCTTGTGCTGTGGAGTCAGGCTGAGAAGGCTGGGATTGCTCAGCCTGGGAAAGAGAAGGCTCTGGGAAGACCTCAGAGCTCCTTCCAGTGCCTAAAGGGGCTCCAGGAGAGCTGGAGAGGGACTTTGGACAAGGGATGGAGGGACAGGACAAGAGGAAATGGCTCCAAACTGCCAGAGGGCAGGGTTAAATCGGACATTAGGAAGAAATTCTTCCTTGTGAGGCCCTGGCACAGATTTCCCAGAGAAGCTGTGGCTGCCTCATCCCTGGAAATTTTCAAGTCCAGGTTTGGTGGAGCTTGGAGCAACCTGGTCTGTTGGAAGGTGTCCCTGCCCGTGTAGGGGGGTGCTGCACTAAATGATTTTTAAGGTCCTTTCCAACCCAAACCATTCTGTTATTCTGTGGGAAAAGTGAGATGGGCTGTGGCTGGATGGCTTGAGGCCTCTGGCAGTCTTCTCCAACATCGTTAGTGGTTTGCTTGCAGAGGTAACTTCAGGCTCAAGTTCTCAGTTGGGGAAAAAAAAAAAAAAAGGTTCTGCAACACTGAGTATTGCTGGCAGCATCGAGAGCATCTGTTCCTTGTTCTCCTGTCCCCTCCAGGCTGCCAGGTTGTCTTGGGAGGAAGAAAATGTGGTGTTCCCCATTGGCACATGTGCGTTCACACACACCTCTGTGAGTTTGGCGGCCTTTGTCGTATCTGTAATGACTTTGCAATGAAGCTGTGAATGAAAGTTTGGCAGATTGGTTTTAACAATTGTCAGTCTTCCCAGAAGCAGCCCAGAATTTCATTAACTAAGGTATAGGCGTGATTTCCTATGGCTCCTTTCAGATCTTACTGGATCCAGAGAAATTAAATGAGTGTTTTATCTGTGTGCCACCAAAACTAGTTGTCACAGAGCTCTTCATAAAGGAATACAATAGTTCTGATCTATTATGTTTGAGCAGCAGCTGCACTATATGATGTTTTCATTTCTTTAATAAGTGCCTCTAGTTCAATAAGAGTGAGGGAAGAAAGTAACCTGGATATGTGCAGAGCGTAACCTTGGTGAGAAGAAGTGGTGAGGGGGAATGGCCACACCATGCCACCATGGCTGGGTAAAGGTGCAGGGAAATGATGGAAGCATAAAAGCAGGAGCCTCAGATGTCTGGAAGGAGTCCGTGCGAGGCCCTGACAAAGTGAGGGAGGGAAAAATCCTTTCCTTGCACGTGTTTTAGGAAGATGCCATCAGGAGAAATGGTACCTTCTGCAGTTCCTTGCTCCCCTCCTTGGGGAAGGTGGTCCCATCTTGATTCAGTGCCACCATGACCTGCTGTGCTACCAGTTTGGTTCTGTCTTCTGGACGACCTTTACCCACATCATCCCCTTGCTCCCAAGGAGCAAATTTATCACCTTATCCTTCATCACAGAGCTTCAGCTTGTCTCCTGCATGGAAAACCATTTAGCACCTGCAAGATGAAGCTCGAGACAACATCTGGGGAAGTCTATGTGAGGAATGAGATTTATATTATCTCTTACTGGGAGGAATCAAGGTCGGGATTGAAGTGCTCACAGCAGTAAGAGTTGCAGGGAAAATGAATGCAAGGTTCTTTATCTACTGGCAATTCATAAGACCTGACCTCATATCAAAGATGATATTTTCTGCACCCTTTTAAAGGTAAAAAACAAAAATTCAGACACTCAACCAGGAGCAGGTAAGACTTAGGGTTTCCCAGGGTTGCTGTTTTGCAGGAACGTGGAGGCAGAGCTGAAGTTGCCACCAGCTGTAGCTGTGTGCTGTCAACAAAAGGAGGTGATGGCCTGCTCGCACATTCTTCAAAACGTTTCTCCCTCCAGCAGTATCACCTCTTCTCTGTACAGCCCAAGCAGCTCACTTCATCCGCTTCAACTGAAACCACAAATTATGTCATTACATTTTTTTTTCTTCCATTGGATGGTGAGTGACTGGCCATTTCTGCCCTTATCTCCTCTTTTAAGATAAAATGCCCAAAAATGCTATCATTGAAGTTCAGAGGTCACTGGTGACTTTAAAATCCTCTCCAATTGCCTTGGATCAAACCCAAATGGAATAAAAATCAATGAGAGAGTCAAGAGGCCAAGACACCAGAACGATATGTCCAAGGCAAGTAGCTTGCTGGTTTCAGAGAGTTTCTGGCAGCCATCTGCTCGTTTGAATTTGAGGATGTGACGCTTTTAGAAGTCAGAGAAAAAAAAAACCTACGCACTTGGACCACAGTCTTCAGATATTTTACTTGATAACAGGATTCTCTTTTCTGCACCCATTTTCATGTGGCCTCTTGAATGTCCTGTTTTGCAATCACACTGTGAGCAGGTGTGTGTAGTGCTGAAATACCATGATGTGTAATACTCCAATTAAAAAAAAAATCTCTTTGAAGTCTTAAAACAATTTATTTTCACCCCTCTTTGCGAATGAGCAACAGAATAGACTGTAACTAAAACTCAGTAGTCACTCATTTATTTACATGGTTGATGATTGGCCCTTTTTAGCTCAAAGGATACAGTTTTTTTGTCATTCTACTCCTGTTTCTACTCCTGTTTTCTACTCCATGGTCTCAGCCTTATCCTGTGTAACTAAACAAATGATCCTTTTATGGATGGTGTTAACTGAGACACCAGTGACCAAACCACATTTAAGGTCTAAATTCCCCTTTTATTCTCAGAGGTGATCAGGATCAAAGCACCAAGAGTTTGAAGCTGGTGAGAGAACCCTGAACTCCTGGTGCATTCTTCCTGTGAACAAATAAAGATAATATAGGTTTCCTCACTGCCAGTGTGACCCCCTTTAACCAGCAGCATGGCCACAGTTATGAAGATAATACTGTGGTAGTCCATAAAATCCCTGTTGTGGCCAGGGTATCATAGAGCAAACGTATTGTTGCTCTTGGCCCAAAGAGTGTGTGACAATGAAAGGTGAAGAACTCTGCAGAGGAAGGCAGGAGTGTGAAAAGGCTCTTCAGAGCTTATTGGCACAGCCAGCTGTGGCCAGCTGTTACTAGGGGTGGATGCATCTCACTGGGAGAGGACTGTGGACAAGGCTGGTGTAATGAGAGCCTTTCCCTCACAGGAGAGATAGCCTTGGGGAAGAGATGAAGGTCTGTGAGCAGAAGATGTTTACTCTCTTACTTGGCACTTGCTTCGGGAAAACATTCTTTCTGGATTAAAAAAAATTTAAAAAATAAAATTTAAAATGAATAAGGTATTCATAAACTAATGAAAGCTGCATTTTCATCCATTATAATGGGCTTCATTAAATTCTGGACATCTACCACATCACAATGTTTATCTGCAAGGCAGTATTTCCCCCCGCTTAATAATAAAAGGGAACAGCAGGAGTATTGCAGCAAATTTAAGCCACTTCCAGCATTCAGTGTCAGGATTTTAATGGCACCCACTTGGTTTCCTTGGTATTTACCTTGGTTTCCTTGTACAGCTTCAATTTACTTTATGTGACAAAGTTTATTTTTTTGTGCTGTGCTTCTCGCGCATAAATCTCATCACCCCAGAAAGCGGGACAGGACGCTGTGCCTGTTTCAGGGAACAGAAAAAAAACACCAGGTGACATGATTTGATGGTGGCCACAGAGCAGCATTGCTGGGAGTAGGCCTTGATCTTCTAAATCCCATCCCAGGAGAGCACTGCATCTCCAACAGAAAGGTTTACCCCTTTCTGGGCTGTCTCATATAGGGTGTGAATAAAAGGCTTGCAATCGAACAGGGATGAAGGCAGTGGACATCTCCCCACTGGCTTCTTCAGTGTCTGGATTGCTCTTCTCTGTCAGGGTCAAGCTTTCAGAAATGGTAACTGGAAAGGAATATAATCATCTTGGTAGATAAAGCAAAAAACATGAGGCTGCCTTTGTTTTCCTTCCATTTTTGTCACTGGCCACTGTCTTTTGGCTCTTTCTAGTGGGATTTTCTGTAAGTCTTGCTTGGCATGGAGAAGCGAAGAGCTGACCTCCTCTGTGTTGAACTTTCCTCTTTGTTGTCTCCTGGTCTCAAATTTGCTTTGAGAGCAAATCCAATCTTATTCTGAGCCTCTGTAGGCCTCAACAGGTCCTGTGCCGGTGCTGGTGCCTGCCAGCAGCAGTAGTGACTTGGGAGGCCCAGGGTCATAAGGGCAATGCTGTAAGTCCCTGCAAAAGCTGACTGTGGCACTGGGTCACCTATAATTAGCCAGTTTCTTAGGGTGGAAAAGTACTTGTTTGTTTGAAAGGGTCCTGTTCTTCAACTCTGTGCTTCTAGGAGGGGGTGGTGGGGGGGGGGTGTTTCTGAAAGTCCTGGAACAGGGACTCAGTCCTGAAGGCACCCCTCTGGGCTCTGAGCTGGGGACCCATGGTGTTCCCAGACTGCTTAGGTGTGTTAGAGGTGACCTTACTGCAGACTTTGAGGGACCGTGCTTTGGTGCAGCCGTACAATGCTCACTGCTGAAGGACTGTCGTGTCCCTTCACATCCTCTGACTTGTCCTTTGCCATCACGTGCTAGATCATTTTGCAGTAAGGGGTTTTTCTTTTCAGGAAGAACAGGATTGATGTCAAGCAGCTCCAGAAATCTCTGGGAGCCATGCTGCCAAATGTCCTCTCCCTTTTGGCACTGGGAGTCTACCAGCGTAGCGCTGCCTTTGATTTGTAATGACAGAAGATATGATGAATGAGCCTCTCTGGGCTCCCTCATCCTTGGAAACAAGCTGTAAATCTGAATGGATTGTATCCCAGCGAAATCAGCTGAGGAACGAATCAATCAAGTGGGTTTAGAAATATTCCCACTGCTTCCAGGAAGAACTCAGAAATGACTCCCTGATAAATAAGGAACCATCCCTTCACATGGCTGCAGAACTGCTGCCACCTCGGCATTTCCCATGAAGGCAGCCTGTGGTCATACAGCTCTCAGCAGATTCGAGGAGTGGAGGAAGGAAGTGGGCAATAACATCCTTCCTCCAGAGCCTTGTCCACCCTAAAGACACATCCCCTGGCCAGGGAAACAACTTGTTGTTCCTAGACTTGACCGTCCTCTATAGGGCTAAGACTAGACCTGGGGAGTGGAGGGAAGGTAAAACCAGAGCTGAATCTGTGTCTCAGAATCAAGCCAAGCTGCTTTTTCTGATGAAA
>NW_020955203.1:4462663-4474906 GCF_003031625.1 Empidonax traillii
AACACAGGGGATAGACTTGTATGCCTCTGGCTGAAATTACTCTGTCCATGAAGGACTGACTTGTAGAGGGCCACTGGTTTTCTGGAAGCTGGTTAAAATCAGAGGATGAGGATGCTTTGGCAAGACAGTCTAACAAGCTGAAGGAGAAGTGCTTTCTGAGCACAGACACGCAGTCATTATTAACATTTTATTGCCCTGTCTGGCGGTGTTCAAGGCCAGGGTGGATGGTTCTCTGAACAATCTGGTCTTGTGGAAGGTGTCCTCCATGGCAGTGGGGTAGGAATGAGATGATCTTGAAGGTCCCTTCCAGCCCAAACCAGCCTGTGATTCTGTGAAATACTGTGACAAATATGCCAGAGGATGCTTACAGGAGCATATGTGTGTGACAGAGAAAGAAATTTTACCTATATGGCAACTAAAGCACCAAAGCCACCCTTTGCTGACATCACCACATACAATTTTTATCCCTGAATTTAACTCTCAGTATTGTAGGTGCTGCAAGCATAGGACTGTTTGGTAGTGCCAGAGGTGAACTTAAAAAGAACTGGGTAACACAGAGATTGAAACCATTCAGGTCAGAGCCATTTTTCTCCACATTTCCCTGGACTTTCTTAGTTTGTGTGAAGCTTCATTCCCTGTCTCACAGCTGGTGGACAGAGCCAGGGAAGCATATCTGAAAGTCTCTGTCTGCAGATACAGGCTTGATACACTCCAGAGGGACAAAAAGAACAATCAGCTAGATGAGAACCGAGCCAATTAAATGTCTGAGTAGTGTTTCGAAAGCGAACATGGGCGGCATCAGAAATTTTCCATCAGCTGTAATAACGCCAATTACTTTGCCAATTGCTGATTCCACCATGATTTGTTTAGTGCAGTCATGCTTCAGCCTCTTGCCTGGGCTGATACACATTGTTTATGCTGACTGTTCATTTGCAGAGCTTCTCTCTCTGTTTTTCCTGGTGTTTTCTCTTTTCCCTGGACCCATGTCATAGCCCAGAACAGCCGTCCTCCCGCTGTCCATGCTTCCAGACAGGGCAGGGTGATGAGTTTCTCGGGAGCAGGGGATGCTGCTGTTGTTCCCAGCTATTTTGGATGCAAAGATCATCCTCCCTTTCCCCTTCTGCCACTGAGTTTAGAACACAAAAAGTCCTCTCAGGAAGCCAAGCGACTTCTCAAGGAGCAGGCAGTTGGGATCTCATGGTGATGGTGGCTCTGAAGCTGACTGCTTTCATCTCAGGGAGGGAAAGAGGGACCTTGTATCTCTCCAGATGGCAAAAGCACACAAGGACACATGCACACACAGAGGGAGTCTCCCTGGAAAGTTAACAGGAGTTTTTCATTAGTGTTTATATTCAAGTCCATGGAAATTAAGGGGTGTCTCCACTGCCACTTTGCACAAGAGCTGTGATTCTTTTCCTGTTAATTGGGGAAGAGCACTAATCAGGGGCATTTAAGGAATGCATCTGCCTGACTGACAACTTGAATGTAAACTGATGCAACATCTTCCAGGGATTTTAAAGGCTGGTTTAATTCCCTTCCCTTGTCAGTCAGGTCCAGACTGGGGAGGGTGGGTTGACATTTCCTCTGTCCTCCTACAAGAGACGCCGTGTCCTCACCTCCAAGGTGAGTAATGTATTTTCCTCCTTTTCAGGCTCCCATACAAGCTACTGCCATCTCTAGAAACCCACTGATGGTGCATTTCGCTCACACCAGCCTTGCTGACATCTTTCCTAATATTCAATCTAAACGTGCCCTGAGCAGCATGAGTATGTCTTCACCAGGATGCAGCAGGGCTTGTTTCTAGCCATCCCTGAGGCAGGAAAAGTAGCCCCCAGAAACATGATCTGCCACATGAAGTATCAGCTAGAAGTGAGGCTATCAGCTCTATCCGTGCCCTGCTATCGGTTTCAGCTTTGCAGCTGACAAATATATGTGACACACTTTGCTGCTCACGGCCCTCCTCGTCACCAGGAGTTGTAAAAGATCCTCTGGACGTGTCACAGTTCATATCAGCCACAAATAGACACAAAGCAGACAAGCTGCTGGCTTGTGCCAGGGAAACGTGGCAAAGGGAGTTAGTGGGGGAAACGCTAAGTAACCCTAAATTGGGAAAATTAGGGAAGACTTTGGCTTTAGGAGGCAAACACAGTGGGACATGGTCCCTTTTTCTAGCAGTATCACTACGATGGACCTCGTTCCCACTTATCTGAAGGTTTATGCAGTCAGCCAAAATGTGAGTGGGGCTGAAATCTCCCCTTACACAGTCCAGTAGCAAAATTTCTCGTCCACTTTGTGTTCACTGCAGCACAGCTGCCGTGGACACCAGCTGCAGGTCTTGTTTTCTCAGTGGGAAACCGAGACACAACGAAAAACAATTTTTCCAAGCCACAAACCTGAGAACATTTTCTGCATCCTGTCTCACCTGCAGGACAGCCTTGCATTCAAAGACAGTCTATGTGTTAATGTTTGTGGAGCAACAAGTAAGTCAGCAGTCACGAAGTCCATACCATATTCAGTTAACCCTTTATCGCGGGTTACGGGGGGACCCGCTGCAGACCCTTGTGGCACATTTTGCATGGGAGACGAGTCATGCAGAAGATGACCCACAAAATGGCCTTTATTGAAACAAGAAGACAGCTTTTATACAGGGGAATACAGAAGGTTCAGGAATAGAGGTAGGACCCCGGCTAGGAACATCAAATCCTGAGAGCTACTGATATGGGAACTTGGAGGGATAGGCTAAAGGGATATGTCAGGTCACTCAGGGGGAAGTGAGAGCTGGGGGAATAATGGAAGGACTGTTCTGGGTGCACAGACAGGGGAATCTGCTGAAGCTGCAATGCTGCGGCCTTGTAGCTGGTTCCCAGGCAGTTCTGCACAGCTGAAGTTGCTAGAAGTCTTCTAGAGAGATCTCTTCCTCTAAGCCTTCCTTCCAGTTCTTTTGCATCTCTCTCCACTCTCTGTAGGCCTCTTCTGGTCCACCCCTGACAACCCTCCCCTAAGACAATCATAGAATAGAATCACAGAATCATTAAGGTTTGAAAAGACCTACAGGATCATCGAGTCCAGGCTTTGAAGGAGCAGCACCATGTCAACTGAACCACAGCTCACTTCTAGTTGTTTCTTGGGCACCTCCAGCAATGGTGACTCCACCACCTCCCTGGGCAGCCCCTTCCAATGTTTAACAACCCCTTTCTGTGAAGAAATTTTTCCTGATGTCCAATCTGAACCTCCGCTGGTGCAGCTTGGGGCCATTTGCTCTTGTCCTGCTGTTTGTTGCCTGTGAGAAGAGGCCAGCCCCCACCTGGCTACAACCTCCTTCCAGGTCTAAAAAATTTAAATACTCTTTAAGATTTTGAGGGTGCCCAACGATTTTCCTTTTCAGGAAACAGACAAACGAAGTTCACTTAAGATTAGAATGTCACTAACCTTTTTCTTTATTCCTCCCCACCCTCTGTATTCTTACAGAATGTATTGGAGCATCATGACATACTAATTATGTATGTGCTGCAATATAATAACTTACCTGGAGGTTTAAAATAGCAAAGGGATTATAAAACTAGAGACTTCTCTATTGGTAACGCTGGCTTGGTGTTTATTTTAGGGATCCATTATCTCACTGTGTTGGAGAGCTGCCCTCAGAGCCCCAACAATTCTTTCCCTGTGTTTGAATTCAGAGGCAGGCAGGTCTCTCTCCTGGTGTTTAATTGGAGTTTTTTACAAGGTTATCTCCTGAGCTGTAGCAGTATTTAGTAAAAGATATAAAACCAAATTTTTCATCAGCCTCATTAGGGAAACTTCAGTGTTGGGTTACTAAATAAAATCTGGTGGGATCCCACTGGACACATTGTCTAACAGAGCACAGGGTAATTAATGCAACCCTTATGGTGAGTACTGCAGACTTTGGTTATGCTAAACCCTAGGAGACCTTGGAGTAATTTCTTCCTTGGTCCAAACTGCCAGAACATAGTTTTGCACAAAAAAAGAAATGGAAAACAACAGCTGATGTGACAGGTGAAAGCACAAGGTAGAGAACAGGTCACAAATAAGATGTGCTGTGTAAATCCAGCTAGCGTCTCGCTGGCATTTCTGCTTGTGTATATCCCCATCCATAAAAATGGAAAGATTAGTAATTCTCTATCTTGCAGAGAGCTAAGAAGCTAAATTAATTACTGTTTGTGAGGCTAATTGAGATTCCCAGATGAGTACTGTTTGGAACATTCTAATTCTTATTATTATTATTATTTCCACTGAGGTTTGGCTCCATGTAATTAGTTTGCCGTATCTGCAAACAGGTATGTTCTCTCAAGCTCTTTGGAGGCATTCCTCCTGAGACTGGCCCATGCAGAGCTGTGTGACCCGAGGAAGCACTAGCAGTCAGGGCTGAGTTTTCTTCCAGCTCTTCTACCTCACCCCAAACCAGTGTCCATCTCCTTGTATGGCTGTGCTCTTCAGAAAGTCACATTTCTGCAAGTGAACAGAAACAGCTTAAGGAAACCAGCTTTGTTACAAATTTATGCACCATTATAAATTATTATGGTAAATTATAGTGGGGTGTGTGTGTGTGTGTGTGTGTGTGTGGTGGAATCAAGCCCAGAGGTGGTTTATGTCCATTCCAGGGAAGGAAAAGATTTTCCAACAGCATTTAAGAACCTCTAGGTTTGGCCATCGGTTTCTGTTGGGTTCAAAATTAAATAAATTCTCATCCAATATGTACCAATCACCTATTGTTTCAGTTTACGCTCACAAGTGCTGTTGAGCTCAGTAATTCTGAGTTAGTTCAATATTTTCAAAAAAAGTCAATAGAAGCTGCAGTTGTCACTGAAGATTCACTTGTCAAACACCTCTCCTACTTCAAGCAGCGCAAGAGTAGTAGAACAAAAAGACCTACTAAAATGGTGCCGGATTTAAAACAAAACAACCCCTTAAGATTATGTAAGAGCTATAGGAAGTATGCTGTTTTATTTATGAATGTGGAACTCTTGTCTACTCATTATTTCATGAGTCTGGGTCGGTGTGTTTTGCTTTTCCTTTCCTTTCATAAATAAGCAATAATTGACATTGAGGCAGACAAAGAAGTGAGTTTTAAGGATCTTGAAACAGAAGAGGCAATTTTGCCGGAGGTTTCAACGTCTGAGAGAAGCTAAGTTAGTATGAGCTGGAAAGCTTGGGGAAGTAGACAGAAATAATCAAGTCAACATGTCAAAAAAGGCTGTTCAACTTAGACGGGAACTGTGCTTGTTTACCTTCCTTGTGCACAAAGCTTGGAAGAGACAGGCTCCGTGCTGGTTTTAAGCCAGCTCAAGTGCTTTGTGGTGCTCACATCTCTGTTACAATGGGAATATAGAGGTGTAGGCATTTTCTATTTACTTAACAACTCAGTGAAACCCTCAGTCTGATACTGTGTCCAATATAATCAATTTTAATGTTGTGATTTTTGTGTTCCTTTAATCCTGGAGCACTCCTTCAAAATCCATATTTGCCAAGGCAAACATATTTGGCCTAAAGGGAACTAGGACATTCCTTTTTCTACATCCCTGAATGAATAGGAGGCTATACTCCATTTTTAAGGATGTGTTCATGGACTCTGAGACACCTGAATGTTTTCAAAGATCTGCCACTACCTCTCTGAAAAACTGAAACGATTATTGTCATTGGTGTCTCCTTAGGTAGGAAACATGTGGTTAGAGGGAGGGAGTTAACATAATAAATAGTTATTTTCTATGTCCATCTTGAACTTGAAAATAATAGAAGCATAGCCTGGGTGCTTTTGCTCACTGTGAGTTTCGCTGGCTTTCCCCATATTAGCTAATATAGCACTGGAAAGAACTGAAATTTTAGACCTGCCTGGGCAGGATTCCCCAGCGTTGCTATCAGCAACCTCCCAAACTGATCCATTCATCTGGTCCTTTGATGTGCAATTAAACCCAGGAAAAAATAGCTTTGTGTAATGTATAAATAGAAAAGAGGAGAGATAAAGGCGGTGTTGGAGTTGCTTGCTGACAGCTCGGCATTCGAAAGTTAAAGGTGCATGCCTCTACCTCTGCTTGAGAATGAGACCTGAAAAGTGTCTGCTCCTTCCCAAATTCCAGCTCCTTGGAAAAAAAAAAAAAAAAAAAAAGTTCTTTGAGGACCACTTAATTTGTTTTAAAAGCATTATGAATTTTTTTGTGTTGAAGAAAGTGCCAGTTGCTCTCCAGGATAGTGCTTTCATTAGGTGATTTTTCTCTTTATCTCTATAAAAACAGCATTCTTGCAGGAAGCCATTTAGGGTTAGCAATTCTAGCTGATGGATATCTGACATGTGAAATAGACCTCTTGCATGTTGCAAAAGTCCCGAGTACGTGGTATGGTCTTTGAGGGATAAGGCAGCTGGGCATGTTTTGATTAAACTAACAAAAGGATGAGATAATCCAAGTGGAAACTACAGTATTTGAATGAACTTCAGCAAGACATTTGATTTCACCTTCTGAAAGAACCAAAATTGGTTGGTGCCGAAGGATGAGGAAAGTCAGTCAAATTCAGGACAACAAGGAAGAGTATGTGGAGAAAACAGGGATGACAAGTGAGGCAATATTGCCCTACCATTACCTGTCTTAAAAACGTGGAAATCCAATCCCAGATGGATTTCCAGGCTCCCTTTACAGCCTAGACAGAACACTGGGAATGGGAGAGAGCCATGACCTCTAGGCATCTAAACCACCATTATGGCTATCATCTCTGTGCCCTCTGAATGATTTTTCCTCTAAAGTTGAAGCACATCAATGTAAAGATGGATGGAGTCTCTTGATTTTTCATATCCATGAGTTCTAGCTTAACCTTTGGTTGGTTGGTTGGTTGGTTGGTTTGTTATTCCCAGTGTTTCTTCCAGTCCAAACCCTAATTTATTCACACACTCTTCTCTTATGCCCTCATTGTGCAAATGAGCCTAAGGAGCTTTCTCACTTCTCTATTATTAAATCTCTGATATAATAGTAGAGAGGAAACATTTTTGTCTTACTGGACTCACATAAGTCAAGAGTGGCCCTCTTCTCTTTCGAGGATCCCAGTGGCCATCTGCTACATGACTTCCATCTGGTTGTTCTTCATCCTGCTGAACTGCTAAAAGATGCTTGGAAACTCAAAGCATCCTCCCTGATAATGTCAAAACAAAATCATAAAAAAAAAAAAAAATCTTTTCTGAAAGGCCAACTCTCTCGTTGTTTTTTTTTTTTTTTTTCCTGTGAATTCACCATGATTTTTTTAAGATTTTGCCATGCATGGTTTTGTGGCCACCAGAGGAAAAATGTGAGACGAAATCAGCTTGCTTAGTGTTGGGGCTTCTCAAATGTGGGTAAAAAGCAGGTGTCACCATTACAACAATAACCTGAGTGCAGGAGGTTGATGTCTCTGGTGATGAACGGGGTGAGTCAGGGCTTGGGGCTGAACTCATCTCCAGACATATATGCAAAGCAGTAATAAATGAGCTACAGTTTATTATGGGGAGAGCATCAGATCTTCCAGCTGCTCTATTAGGACTTCAGGCCAGGATATTTAATTATGCCCTGGCCTCCTCTTTTAAGCAGATTATCACAGTGACACACTGACTGCTGTGCCCTGCCAGCACCCTCGGGCTTTGCTCCTGCTCCTTTGCTCATGGTGGCCCTGCTCTCTATGGAGGGGGGAGGCTGAGGGGAGCTTCTGCTGTGGGCAGAGGGGATCCCTAGATTTTGTCTTAGACAAATAATAGGGAAAAAACAAAAGTGCTTATGAGAAGGGTTAGATTTCTTATTATGACTCTTATTACTTAGCACATGTTGGGTCTTATAGATAGTGAGTCTGTCAATAATGAAAACCACGGAAAGAACAGAGAAGGGCAATTTCAGTAGCTGGATTCCTTTCTTCTTATTAATTCACCCATCTGTGCACTGCAGAGAGCAGAGACAGGCCTCCTCTTCACCCTTGCACTCCCATTCACAGTACTGCTTCAGAACATGCCCACGCCAAGGGTACACATCTGTGCCCCTTCCCATGTCTGCTCTTCATTCTCCCTCCAGAGGAAACCAACCCATGAGCTGGAGGCTCTGGTTCATCCCAGCAGGATTGCAGATGCTGCTGCACTGCCTTCCCAGGTTGTCTTCGCTGGGTGCGGCTCTTTGAGCAAAAAAAAATTGCCCTTGCTACAAAGAAGCCCTTGGTCCGTGCTGCTGGAGGTGAGCCATCTCCCCAGGGCTCCCTCTCCGGAGTGTTTATTTTGCCCCACCACAAGCTCTGCAGTTCCTTGTTGCAGTGAATTTCACTTTCTTCCACTTTTTGAGAGGGAATAATAGTCCTTACAGGGCTTTGAAGTGCATGTAAGTGTTGGGGTCACGGCTGATAATACTACTATTACAAGGACAAAGGCAGCGAGAGTGCTAGAAAGGCATGGGTATGTGGTTTCCTAGTGAGGACTGATGATTCTTGTTTAGGTTTTTGTATTTTTACCAGAAAATTTGTGGGGAAAAAAAGAGTTCTGTATTTCTCAAATAAATGGTTCTTACACTGGGACTAAATTCACTGTTTTTGCTCCAAAAGAGATAGGAACTCTGAAAAAACCCTAAAAAGTGCAACTATTTTCCAAGGAAATGTTTTAAGTTTTCTTATTGAAAGACACACACTGAGACAGATGGAGAAGAGGGAAAGGATGAAAGGGAGGAAACATAAATGAGAAGATAAAAAGAATTGGACTTCCTTTTGTTTTCAGATGGCATATGAAAAAATACACTTCCTGAGCTATTGTATGTAGACTTTTCTCCCCCTCCCCCCAAATATATACTGTTCCTTCAGTTGTTTTCCTAGATTCTGTCTTTAGCTCTAGTCCTGAATTGATGTGTGACCTGCAACAAGTGACAACTTCCGTGTGACTTGGCTCACCCCTCTGCAAACATGGGAGTTTAATGGTCTTCATTCATTAAACCTGCCCAGCTACTCTCCAAGTTGGAGGTGAGGGTGGCACTGTGTACATGCCAAGTCTGGACAGAAGCTGTCAGTCCTGTCTGCTCTAATGAGACTTTTCTCCTAGAGAGGACATCAGCAGGTAACCCATCCACTACGGCTGCAAAGTATT
Source organism: Empidonax traillii (assembly GCF_003031625.1). Taxonomy (NCBI): domain Eukaryota; kingdom Metazoa; phylum Chordata; class Aves; order Passeriformes; family Tyrannidae; genus Empidonax; species Empidonax traillii. Next base: position 4,471,749 of record NW_020955203.1, read on the forward strand.
CCTGGAGGTGCGTTCCTTCAGTCCGTTTTATGTCAGCAGTCTTCTGAAGATAGCAAAATAGTGTTCACTTAAGTAAAGTTTATGGTGAAATGGCTCAAAAGTTTTGGAAAATATAAGGCAATGGTTTTGCACCAATGATAGGCCTCTAATTTATGCTCCTGCTTATTGTATGGTGCCTCAACCAGGCAAGCAGGGAAGTCATTGCTGCCGTAGAAGGGGCAACATGAGTCAGGCTATTTGGGTTTGAAATAGGTACTGGAGTCTATCATGGCAATGGAAAGCAGCAGTCATACATCACAGTTTGACATAATTTTTCATCATCTTCTGCCAGCTGAGCTGTGATTAAGGTGTTAGCAAGTTTGTCAATTGTCAGACCATAAAAACTGATCATCGGAGCTGCACTAAAATGTGCAAACCTTTGAAAACAGGCCAGGCTCTCAGGCTGATCCAGCACTGTAATAGCACTGAAACCTTTAAGTTTCCCTTCCCCCCAGCTGGGAGGGAGAGGACATGCAAGCAACACCCTTGTTCCCCACATGCCCTCACTGTGTGAGATGTGCCCACACTGTGTCCACATTAACATCAGCGTGTCCTGTGTGCTCCCCCTCATCCAGTTGCCTTTCCACCCAGGCCTCTGATGGTGTCTTAGCGAGGCAGAGACACACTTTGGGCAGTTCGGGTTTCCCAACCTGTTTCTTAGTGTTGGTGTTTTAGCACAGAAGGGCAATGACAACAGTTATGTGTGATGGGATTAGGTAACGAATCACTGACAAAACAGCGGTCACTTGAACTAACAAGCATGAGAAAAAGAGAGCGAGCTGAGGAGCGCAGCCTAGAACGGGAGAGGAGTGAATAACAGACACCTTTGCAGCGGTATTTTTGTTGCTGCTTCCAGTGAAAGAACACTTAGACATTTGGAGAGTAAGCCAAGACCTGCCCTGGTCAAGGGAGCCCCAAGGTGTTTGATTTACAAACAGCTAAAAATGCCGCAAAACTTTGAAGGTGTATTTACAGCTTATTTTTCCACCCTGTCTGCTTTGCTGGCACGAAATGGAGTTATGAGGGAACGGTTTGGGTTGTTACTATGGTTTTACTCTTTTACAGTTCTTCCATGTACCGTTTTGTTCCCCCCCTCCCCCTCCCTCCCGTTTGATGGGTCCCTAAAGATCCACAGGCCACCCCTCGAGAATCAACAGCCTGGAAAGGCAAAGTGGAAAATTTGTACCTCGTGTAGTCACTGGAGTTCCTTGGTACTAGAGGGAAGCCAGAAGGAGGAAAATCAGGGGCTTCGGTTTCATTGCAAAAAAAGCGCTGTCCTACTGTGACCACAGAGGTTTTTCTTTAAACAGAACTAGACAAGTCTGAAGTTGCTGTGCAGTGAGTACACCGTGCTCACAGGGGAGAGTGTCGCATGCTGCAAGCACACCCAGTGCCCTTCCAGGCAAAGACCACACAGTCAACAGGTTCAGGCCCAACCCTCCCAACAAGACCAGTTGCACAGACTTGTCTGTCATTCCTCAGTCTCCCCAGGGAATGGGAGGCAATAAGGTGGAAGGATGTACCATTGGCAAGTCGACCCTTTCCCTGACTTTTTCTTTCTCCCAGAAGAATGGATTCATTGAGTGGGATAAATGTGTTGGTAAAACCATCCTACTTGGCTCTGTGCACCCGTTCCTTCTGGCAGAGCTTGGTTCTCTGAACACTTTGTGTCTACTCTGTCATGTTATCAACGCACTTTCCCTGGAAAAGCTGATCCCTGAACCACTTAGGTAAGGTGGTTTTGGTGAGGCTGAGTTACAGGGTGACCACACAGCTGAGGAATGCAGGTATTTGGGACTCCCCTGGAAAGACCCTGCTGAAAGATCTCCGGGGTGTACTGTACTAAGCATAAGCCTACCACCCCCAGGGTTTGGAAGAGAGCAAATTCCTTCCAGGATTATAGGATTAAGAAGCTGAAAAGTGATTCAAATTCTTCATTAAACAGGGGGGAAAAAAAAAGAGAGAGAGAGAGAGAGAGAGAGAGAGAGAGAGACACGAGGGGAAGCTCTTCAATGCATGCATCACTCGAAGTGTTTTCCTTGTAATTAAAGGAAGTTATTGAAAAATATTTGAGGGGATTAAATGCTCAGAGTATATGTGCCGATCAAATAACACAAGAGTCTGCATTCTTCTGAGTAATCAATGGAGTGACTTGAATGGGGAGGTTCAAAAGAGCACAGTTATTGTTAAAGTGCCATTGTAGTAGTATTCACCATACTGTACAGCAGATGGACAGGCCCAAGGGTTTCCCAGCAGGGAAACTTTGCTATAGCTGAAAAAAAACCAAAAAAACAAACCAAGGGTCTGGAATTTGTATGTGGGTATTTCCACAGCAATTGTTAAAATTTCAGGCGGGCTTTCCTTCCCTTTCTGCTCACCAACCTGAGTGTAGAAAGAGATGTTCCTAATTTCTTAATTTCCTAATTTGAGGGAAGTTTCTTTTGGGTTGACACTATAAACAGGACATATGTCCGCAAAATGTGCGGGCAAGAAAGGTGTTTTAAGAACTGAGCCCCGGGCTAAGAAGTGGGACGGAGTCCTATGGTAAACAGGGAATTGTACTTACCGCTATTCTTTCTGCTCTCTTCTGACAGCTTAATTGTTAGTGGTCATTATTTAGCCATTAATTAAGAGGTCATCATGTCCCAGACACCTGGTGGCTAGAATAGCCAATGTGTCCTGCAGTTTGTAACGTGGCACCATGACCACTGTGGTGTTCTGTGAGTGTTTGCCCACGTCTGTGACAGTAATGCTGCTCTATCCAGAGCAGCATTCATTCTGACTTTTCCTTTGGGTGTTTCAGTGCTGACAGTGGGCACAAGCAGCATTAGCTACTGGAGAAATAGATCCAAAGGGTGTTTGAAGACCATGAGTCTGTGGGACTTTTTGTCATTGTGCTTCAGAATCATAGAATTATAGAATAGATTGGGTTGGAAAAGACCTCCAAGATCATCAAGTCCAACCCCTGATCCAACTCCAATTACTATATCATGGCACTAAGGGCCACATCCAATCTCTGCTTAAAAACCTCCAGGGATGGTGAATCCACCACCTCTCTGGGTAGGCTGTTCCAATGCTTGATTACCCTCTCTGTAAAGAATTTCTTTCTAACATCTAAC
>NW_020955203.1:4475171-4487447 GCF_003031625.1 Empidonax traillii
TTGGGTTGGAAAAGACCTCCAAGATCATCAAGTCCAACCCCTGATCCAACTCCAATTACTATATCATGGCACTAAGGGCCACATCCAATCTCTGCTTAAAAACCTCCAGGGATGGTGAATCCACCACCTCTCTGGGTAGGCTGTTCCAATGCTTGATTACCCTCTCTGTAAAGAATTTCTTTCTAACATCTAACCTAAACCTCCCCTGGCAGAGCTTGATCCCATGTCCCCTTGTCCTATTGTTGGTTGCCTGGGAGAAGAGACCAGATTGCTGGGCATCAAATTTCCCTGAATTACCAGTGTCCTCTTTCTGGTGCTTTTGCAGGAGGAAGCACCTGACTTTAGACAAAACTTGGCCCCAAAGTTGCTCTGCTCTGTCTGTTCTGTGGACAAAACAACCCACCTTGTTAGCATCACTTGGATTGTATAAATGAGAAGATTAATGGCATCCCCTTCAATTCCTGGATTTAATTAATGGTCTAAAAGTGCTTTGAGATCTTGATGGGAAAGGTGGCATATAACTGGACAGAGAAAAATTATATTTACTCCTCTTTTATTGGCTTTTTATAAAGAGGTTCTTACAAAGTTGAGAAAATAGATCTTCTCTTCTCTTCTCTTCTCTTCTCTTCTCTTCTCTTCTCTTCTCTTCTCTTCTCTTCTCTTCTCTTCTCTTCTCTTCTCTTCTCTTCTCTTCTCTTCTCTTCTCTTCTCTTCTCTTCTCTTCTCTTCTCTTCTCTTCTCTTCTTTTTCTCTCTACTCTCTTCTCCCCTCTCTAATCCCATCCTCACATATTCAGAACATCAGGTCACAGTGGTACCAAAGATTTAGCCATCCAGGGAGTGAAGCATGAGTCTCAAGGGGTCACTGAATCCATCCTCATTAAGGCAGGCCAAGCTTTACCTCAAACTATTCCACACTCATTCATCTAATTTGCTCCTATGCACATCTAGCAATGGTGAGTCCCTCAGGCATCCTGCACCAACATGCAGCTGTCCTCACCTTGTACCTGTTCTTTTAATGTCTCATCTATATTTCCCTCACCTCAGTTTAATTTCGTTATTTCTTACGCTACCCACAGCATGCAATACCACATTAGTTCCTTTCTCAATGCTTTGGCCACTTATATTAAATCAGTCTGGAATTTGATCCAGTCAGGAAATGAATCAATTTCAGACATCCCATTATCCTCGTGCTTTTGCCTTGCCAGAAATGTCCAAATCAGGATGACTGTTTCTTAGCCAGTCACTTCAATCCTTTTTAGGCACTTAAAAGTAAACTTTCTTACAGAGAGCCTGAGCACACCAAGTACCTAAACTGAAGTTAATGGATGCTCTGAGAGCAAGTCCTGTTTATTTTGGCATCTCTCTGTACAAATAAAAGTCTGATTATAGGTATCTGCAGAAGAAAGTAAAGACGGAACGACTGCAGAATTCTTTTTTTTTTTTTTTTAATATTTCTCTTTTATTTTAGACTACTTTGGCAAATCAACCATACTTCCTCTCACTTCCTCCTTCTAGAAGCTAACCAGATGGCATATGCCAGCATCAAAATTTCCCACTGATCGTTTGTTTATCATTCAGTCACCTCAAGCATGGAGTGGAAAGTTTGAACTGGCCCTGGGGTACAGTATTTGTTAATAACCAAAAGCATGATTTGACCAAGTTGCCATTTAAAAAACTCACAGTCCAGTCTACTTTGCATGGTGCCACGCAGTATGAGTAGGTGCTGAAATTCAGCAGAACTAAGTACAAAATGGGCTTTGGAGCCCTGTGTCTGATGCCCTGGAGGTTAATGGAGTAGGTATTTTTCTAACCTTACAATTGTGGTTAATAAAATAATGGATGAGGAATGAGTGAAAGTAGGGGCTTTTTTAAATTTTTTATTTATTTTCTTTTGGCTCCACAGATGTGCTTAAGCAAACACAGTCTCCTGATCCTGCAAACAGCAGTTCCCTTGGCAAAATGGTTTGGGAAGGCTTTGCATAACTTTAGTTAAAAAACGCACTTGCAAAAAATAAGCTGTCAGAGAGTAAATATTTAACTTTTCCATTTGTTTTCTTCTTTGGATGGAGCGTACATGACAAACCTTATTCATAGCTGCTAATGTTGTAGTTAATGTCAACAGAGTTATAGTTGGAAAGGAAATTGCCCGGCCTGTTGTGATTTCACATCCTTTTTGTAATTCCTTCTCCTGGACAGATTGGTGGTTCATGACGACAGACACTGACACAGATTGACTTGCCAGGCAACTCAGAGTGTTGTACAATAAAATTCAAGTTTGGGAGCTTTGTATACAAAGAAATTACCCATGGAAAGTACCCACCACAATGAGAAAAACAGAGCAAACTCTGCGACCAGAAGCTAAAACCAGACCAGTACAAATTACAATAAAGGGGCAAATGTTTAACAGATTATACCACATTTGTTCCTGGAGATTTGTTGCCTTGGGATATGATAGGGTTTTGGGTTTTTTTGTTGTTGTTGTTGTTGTTGTTTTTGTTTTTTTTTGTTTTTTCAAAATATGTGATTTATTTAAGCTTTACTAGACTTGAATGAGGTGATTCAGCCCCTCTGCTTCACTCTCATGAGACCCCACCTGCAAAGCTACCTCCAGCTCTGGGGTCCCCAGCACAGGAAGGACATGGAGCTGTTGGAGTGAGTCCAAGGGGGGCCACCAAGTTGATTAAAAAGATGGAACACCTCTCCTAGGAGGAAAGGCTGAGAGAGTTTTGATTGTTTAGCCTGGAGAAGATAAGGCTTCAGGGTGACATAATTACAGTCTTCCAGTGCCCGAAGGAAATTTATAGGGATGATTGAGAGAAACTGTTTACAGGAGCCTGGCATGACAGGACAAGAGGGAATGGCTTCAAAATGAAAGAGAGTAGATTTAGATTAGATGTTGGGAAGAACTTCTTCCCTGTGAGGGTGGTGAGGCCCTGGCACAGGTTGCCCGGAGAAGCTGTGGCTGCCCCATCCCTGGAATGTTCAAGGTCAGGTTGGACAGGGCTTGAAGCAACCTGGTCTAGTGGAAGGTGTTCCTAACAAAGTCAGGGGATTGGAACTAGATGAGCTTCCAGGTCCCTTCCAACTCAGACCATTCTACAAGTCTATGATGCAAGGAGTAACCAGGGCAATTACGTGGCGTGTAATCTACAGGTGGTAAAGATAAAGATAATCTCTCTCACTTACTTTTCTGATCTGTGATTTGAGGCTGTAAAATGTATGTGAAAACCATTAGGAAAAGGCTGCTTTAGTCAATGAGACTTATCATGATAACAAGTGTTGGGCTTGGTAGTCAGTAGTAACAGGGTCAGTGCCTTGGAGAACAACTCATTGCAGAGTGCCAAGAAAAGGGAAAGGGATTAACTTGAGTTTCCGAGGCAAAATGAACAGTCCGTAAGTTTAGTCCTAGATTGTCTCTAATCATGTTAAGATTCTCTGTCTCTCTTTCCTTCACCTGTGGGAGCAGAGTCCCTGTTTGGGTGTGTGCCTTCCTTATTGCTAAATCCATTTGCACTGGGAATTGCTGGAACATGGAGGAAATCCAGTGATCTGAGCAGGCAAGAGACCCAGGATGTCCTTAGTTCTCGTGCTAAGGCTTGGCAAAAAAATTGGCTCCTTCAATTTCCTCTTCTCCCTGCAAAGAGGTTAATTCAGTAATTATTCTAAGAAACAAGATCTCTGCATGCTTGGCAATAGACCAGAGATTCATCCAAACTTGTGGGCTTACTTCCCTAATGTTCAGGCCAATTGGTGCACTCAGGCTGCACAATGAGTTGCAGATGTAGTGATCTCATGCGCTGCTTTGGTAGAAAGCACAGAAATGTTTACCCTGAAGTCGAATGTAAATGCAAAAAGATGGTTGCCCAGAGAGGGCAATCTGAACATCCCAAAACAGCATCACACTAACCCTCCCCCCAGTTTAATCCTTTGCTTTGTTGCCTCATCTTTCCCATCTGTGAAATGGAAACAATTCCACTTCGCTTTGTCCTGCTCTGCCCTGAGGAACTGGAATGAGCTAGACCTTTCAAAAGGACTTTGAAGACAGATTATTGTTTTTCATTACTGTGTGCAACACTTCCCACCATGAAGTGATACTTCAGAATAAAGGTACAATTCTGCTCTGCCAAAAAAGTAATGCTAACCTTCCACCAAAAACAGCACAGCTTTGCTGTATGAAAATCAGCTGTGTTTGACAGAACCATTTGTAACCTTTGCCAATGCTGTGTCGTTCTGCATGACCAGCCTGGACCTGGTGTATTTTATTTTTTTCCCTGCTTTCTGTGGGGGATTATGTGTTGTGACTTTGACCTGGGACATTTCCTTTCTTCAGGAGGATTAAGCTCCAGTTGTTTTTCTGCTAGCAGTGAGTATCATTTGCAGACTAAGAAATATGATTTCCTTCTTTTAAAATGGGTCAGACCCTTTTGGTTTTTCAACCACAAACAATGGAGTTCAGAGAAAAATCCAGAGGCATACGGACTTGGGAGCCTTTGTGGCTTCTGATGTGAAACAGGCCTGTCTAATACATTCAGTTCCTTGTCAGTTGTGAAAGAATTGTCTAAAGTTTCATAATATCATATCAGTTGTGCAAACAGCTTGTCCTTTTCAAGTAGGTGCTTTAAATCTGCACTTGGTTTCAGTCTATTTTTATACCTGAACAAGTTTTGTTTTCTAGGGGTGGTAGAAAGAGGTAAAGAATTAATTAAACTTTTTTTTTTTTTTTTGATGGAAGACAAGTAACTCCATTTCATATGTCTGTGTCTCATTCAGGGCAATTAAAGATTTCACGTCATTTGATATTCTCTTTGAGAAGCACAGGAATTGGTTACGAGTTTCTACCCTTGTTAGATTTAAACTCTATTTCATTTTAACCCTGGGGAATTATTCTGGGTTGAAGTGCACGCATGCATGAATTAAATCACAGCAACACCGCTATGTCTCTTTTTTAACGTAGGGCCCTCAAAGCCCTTAATCATGTGTTCATTTCTCAGAACTGCCCTGAGAGATTGGTACAGTAGCTGTGTCATTTCCAGAACTGCAAAATCCGTGTGCAGTAAAGCATACATCTTCCTTCCTTCCTTCTGTAATGTAATGGCTGTTACCTTGGGCAGGCAAGGAGGAGAGGCTCCTACCTGCACATAGATCTGTGCAACCTCCGGTTTGTTGTGCTTTGTTTATAGCTCAAGCAGAGGGATGCCGGTGAGGCTGTTGCCTGATAAAGGACTGTTTTTAGCTGGTTGAGCAGTAGTAATTCCTGTTTAAATGCTTACAGTCCCATTGATCTCATCTGGCACTGTTTCAGCAGGCTAGACGGGTGAATGTCTGCTGCTCAGAGTCATCAGTGGCCTTAGGGTTTTCTCCAGTGAGGTGTGAGATGTGGATTTGAGAGACAAAGAGCTTCAACTCTGGCTCATCTGTGCCATCCAGCCTTGTGTAAGAGGTGAAGGCTGTGATTGCAAAGGGGACAACCTTTCTCAGTTCTTCAGATAAAAGACAGATCTTACCAGGTAAAGATCCCAGGCTGTAGATCTCAACTGCGTCAGTCCTGAGCGGTGCAGCCCTTCATCACCTATTTTTTGTAGCATCTTCATACTCCACAGGCGCAGGACAAAGGACAGAAAAACCTAGGAGGAGAGGATGAATGTCACCTCAGAGCTTAGAACTGAAATTAATTGATATCACTCTCCCATTTCCAGTAGGCGCCTTAATGGGCCAGCTTGAGTCGCTCTGTAAAATCTGCAGCCCGTTACATGACAGAGCTGGCTGTTAAAAATCTTAAGAGATGAACAGCATGACGGCTTGGCAGGTCACCTCCTGCAGAAAGGATAACAAAATATTTGTGTATCTTAGGCAGATGGAGGGATGAGCAACAGAAGCACATGGGGAAGCAGGTACTTTTCTAATTACCCGGAGAGGCAGCTCACCTTCACAGACCAGCAGAGCTGGCTTAATGTGGCAACAGCAGCTATTGCACCAGTTGAAGGAACAGCAAAGCTGCCATGGCAACATCTTCTCCTCAGGGGATCTCAGGCAGAATTATGGCCAAGCCAGCCCAAATTTCTCCTGTGCTTTCCCCTGGAAAAGCGCCCCTCCAGCTGGCTACAAAACACGAAATCCAGCCCATATACTGAAATAGAGTAAATATTAGTTGAGCAGTTACAGCTCTGAAGATCTTACAAGCAGTAGAAGCAGCTGTCAAGGTGGAAGATACCTCCTCCAGTTCATGGCATTGTCCAGGCACAGCAAGTGTCAGTGATGTCAGTGGTGAGACTGGCTGAGACCGCAGCCTCTAAGAGTGCCTTAAGTGATCTAGTCTGAAGTCATTTCCCACCCAAGTGACTCCGAGATGAGAAGAGCCATAGAGCAGCATAGATGGACAACTGCACTGCACGTTTCTGCCTGGTGAAGGCCTTTTCTCCCATGTAATCTGTGAAACACCATAGGAAAAAGGTTCAGCACCCTGTTTCATGGAAGTTCAAAGAGTGCAGAAAAGCCTTTGGACTCTTTCCCCCCTCCACTCAAGATGATGCTTAGCCTTTTTAATGAAGTCATCATGCACTTCTCAGTTTCGTGGATTCCACCTTTTCTCTAAACAAGCTCTGTCTTCTTTCATTAATCATTAATTGCCTTGGCTGGAACACAAACGTTCCATGTAGACACTCATAGTGGAACAGAGCAGAAGAGGCAGTGATCTTTTCTCTTGTTTAATGCTGCCTCTCAAGGAACTGCAGGTATTGATTGATGCTTCTCATGTTTCAGATATTCTCTGTGATGGGAAAAAAGTCATATTCCCCTAAAGTGTCAGTTGTATTAGATATTAGCAAATATGTCTCTTTAGAGAACTCAAAGCATCACTTTTTTTTTTTTCTGAAGTGTCTCTTTCTGTGTTGTCATATAAAAATAGATGGATGATATACATCACATATTCTTCTCCTAATGTGATTGAGTTATTCCAGTCAAAATTTTCCTTTCCCCCTCTCAATTCATGCAATAAAGCATATCACAGCTGCAGACACATGAGGACATGTTGGATGACTGTACCTTAAGTGATTATTTCTCATCTATCCATAAAAATGAATAAATATAGTAGTCATGGCTGTTGATGATAGCTTTGTTTCAACAAGTTCAACATAATTAAGCGCTGTATAGACATGATTGATAAAATGAATGTCTCTGAATATCCCTGGAAGTTTTAAATCCTATTCATAGGCAAATGGCAATTACTTAGTTTGTGGCTAATTTTATAAAACAGATAAAAGAAAGACATGAGTATGTAATATGGATCGGAACATCAATCCTTCAAAACGGGGTGTCCAAAGATCAGATTGATTTTTAAAAAATTTAGGAATAAGTTGCTAATGACTTTGCTAATTAGGTTACCATGTCAAGCGCCACTCAGTCCCTGATTAAAATAAAGTATTTGTTCTAAAGATTTACTTGTGTAGATTTTAAGTCAGAATTTGCAGAAATAATATTTATATCTTCTAAGGAAAGACATCTTTGAGCCAAGTCAAAACTGGGAAATAAATATTTGGAAAATATTTTAAAGATCAATTGGCTTAAGAAGGTAGAGCAGGAACTGCAAGAAAAAAGAGCTGAGAGTATTCCTGAAAACTCTGGGAGCCTGCATGATTTCAAAAGTGAAGCTTGTGCTGTGTCAGCATTGATTTCTTTATTTACCTTCAGAGATCACAATTTAATTTTTTTAATTATATGGACAAACATACTCAGATGTCTCATTTGAGCAATGGGCATAAAGATACGTTTTTCCTTTGTGATGTCCTTTGAGATTCTCTGGAAAATGTGTTACATGAAGACTGAATATTCATATAGCATACATATTTTGGGGTGTTGAAATAAGGAGTCGATGCCCACATTGCTGTAGAACTGAAAGGAGAGGAGTAATTTAGGGAAAAAAAAATAAAGAAGAAGAAAAGCTAGGAAAGATATATCAAGAATTCTGGGCAAAAGTCACTGGATGTGATGGATGAAAGTTTATCTACTCTTTATAGTGACAGATAAGTAATGAGGTTGAACTGCTGCGATATTGTCTGGAAATAGAATAGATGACATTTTTAATAGGCTCAAATTGATTCTTAATAGTTCAGACCATCTGCTGAAACTGTGGAATAATAAAGCTAGTACTTTTATTATGACCTTCATCTAAAGCACACTAAACACTCTGGGAAAGTGTGTGGACATTTAATCTATGTTTTGGTTGGACGGTATGAATAAAAGTAGTTTGCCCTGGGTGTGAGGGTCAGGCTCTGGCATCGTTGGCATAAAAGCAAACCCAATGGTGTTCTAGCTCTGTCTTGCAGGTGCTTAACAATTTCACCATCCATTCAAGCCAGTTCCACAAAAGCTAAATGTACCAAAATTCATATATGGAAAAATGTAATAATAATAGTGTAATTAAAAGTAGTAGTGGTAGTACTTGGTAGAGTGTGTACATGAGTACAACAGTATCTTCTTACTCTGACTCTGATCAGTGTTCTTAGGTCACTGTATCACCCAAACAGTGGGTGGGGACCATTTAAAACAGCATATTCTGCTCTAGACATGCATAGTGATAACAAAATCTGTTAAAGTGCCAAGTTCTTCAGGAGGAGCATTCAGTTTGAAGCAGGAAAAACAACACATACAGTTGCAATAAATATGGTCTGAAGAGAGCTCTCTGTAAGACTGAGACAACAGAACTGAAGACCAGGGGAGATGTTTATACTTTAGGATAACTCCTGTTCGTGTCCATTATGAAATAGCTTGAAAATTGGTAGGAACCCTGGTGTTATTAGGTGTATCTGGAAGCTGATCATAGAAATGTTATCCACACGATATGATTAACTCCATCTAGCATCTATATATAGCTGTGGGAGATTTTTATATGGAGATGTTTTCAGTGATGTTCTTTCACTTTGTCTGTGTTGGTTGGAGCTCTATGAAAATAAAAACTGGGATTGTCATTACTGTCATTTGAGTGTGCAGGAAAAGGTGCAATAGGCTTCTCATCTATGATAGCATAAATAATGGCAGCTGAATAAAGAGAATAGATACTTGTGCCAATTGGTTATTTCTAACATATTTAGTGTTCATGCAGCCCCTTGCATTTTTTGTTAATGACCTGAGTAACTGCCCTCCTCGTGGCCCAGTTTCTGTCTGCAAATGCAGAGATTTGTTTGAGATTTGGTGTGGTTACTGATGTAGAGGTAAAAATAAGTGAAGTCTATCAAAAGTTATCTCAGATGATGATTGGAACTTGTTGACTATTACAACAAAATATATCTTAGAGCCCACATCAATTTTTTTTTTTTTTGGAAGAAGTATAAAGAGAAAAAAAAGTTGCTCCTTGGACACTGGACACCAATTACTGAAGATAAAATTTTTCCTTTCCAGTCTGTGTATGTCCTGTTGCATTTCAAAAGAAACAAGGTGTGAGTAAAGGTGGCAGAGTGTTAATTGAAATCCAGTCCTTAAAAAACATTGTTATAAATCAGGAAAGAGGACATCTGCTCCCATCTCTGCTCCAGACCTGAGCCAGTTATTTGTCTTCTCTGCCCTTTAGTTTCTCTGCTTCTGAAGGGTGTGTGGCAATATTTATTTTAAGATATGCTGAGACATAATTTATTAATATTTGTTGCATGCTTTCAGATCCCTGGGAAGCTGGAACATGCAAAGACATTGATCTTATTAAAGCATGTCCTAGTTAAACATGAAAATGAAGCAGTGCTTCCGCTAGGTAGGTAGAATTTTGCAAAAAGATCTTCATTTTTGAAAGGCTGGACCACTTGGTCTTCAGACTTGGCAACCTGAAGGCTTGCACCAGCACTTCCAGACAGGAAATGCAGCAATCATTAAAAAATAGCAAAGGGAAGCACAACATTAATGAAGAGCAAATTGGATCCAGCAGTGTTTTTCCCAGCGATAGTGGTTAATCACTAAAACAAGGGACCAGTGGAAGTGATGAATTGCTCATCTTTCGATGTCCTCAAGCCTGAAGGCCTCTCTGGAGGAAACGCTTTAGACAAAAGTTATTGGGCTCAACAAAAGAGTAGCTGGGTAAAAATTAAAGCTTTATGACTTATGAAAGATACATGATCTACTGGTCCCTCTACGTGTGTGATTCATTTCGCACAGCATCAGATGTCTGAAAGTTAGATGCCAAAGGTTGAACTGGTCACCCTGACTCCCTTTGTAGCCAACAGTAAGAAAGAGGCATCTCCAGGGAGTAATCCATACGTTGTGCCTTAGATGCCTGTTTTAGTGTGATGTGAAACACTCTCTGGGATACCTGTTCCTCTTCATCCTCCATCAAGGCGGCCTGGGTTGATTTGTTCACATTCCAGCGTCTCCTCATTTTTAGATACCCTAGGAAAGACACATCCCTCTGTGGGACACCTAGGAGTTGTAGAACAGCAGCCCTCGCTTTATAGGGCAGAGACCTGTTTTGTGGTAACACTTCCTTTGCATCATTTATGAGTCAGTTCCTGTTTGAGTCATATTCCCATGTTGCTGAAGCCATCCTGTGTTTTGAAAGGAGAACCCGAGAACATCCCTCTCATTTCTTCAGGGGCACAGATATAGACAAAGGTGGGCCAAATCCTCTGTTATTCTGGTGTAAAGTCCCATCGTCTCCCAGATTTTAGTGGAATTACTATGCCTTGCATCTTCAGAATAAGAGCAGAAATGAGCCATTTAGAAAGGATTAATCCAACTGCCAGAGCGATTTGGTTCTTTCTGTTGATCAGATGATAAAGGGCATCTCTGGAAAAAATGCTGTATATACAGAGAGTTTACAAAGTAAAGACTCTTGAGAAAATCCTTGTTGAGCATGTGGAGACAGTGTTAAAAACACTTTCATCTTTCATTTCTTCCTGTCCTGTAGTTTTCCTGGCGCCACTCCAGATTCACTTCATCACTCGGTTTTACTTGGTTTAGACCTGTGCCTCTTACATATCCCGTTAATAGTGGATTCCTGCATAGTGTGTCCAAATTCCTCAAGTCTAGCCCTGTCACTCAAGATGATGAGCCTTGCCAGCATGGTAGAGGTGTTCTCCGAGCTGCTTGGAGAAGCGCTCAGCCCCTCATCTCAGGTGAGACACTCTGGTGTTTAATGTAGGAGCTTAACCATCTTAAACACCCTCTCTCAACAAGGGAAGGAGTGAGTGCCTCTGGCAGGTCCCACAGCACAGGAAAATCTGTCTTTTAGTGGACCACAGGGAGTAGATATTTCCTAGATGCCCCTGCAGTGAAAGAAGGCTTCATTTGGCAGTGTTGGATCTTGAACCACATTCTAGCTAGGAAGCTTTTCAGTGCATTAGTGAGGAGGCAGGAGATTCCCAAAGCAGGGTGTGCTTTTCACTCTTTATATAATTGCAGAGAAGTCAAGTATAACCATAGAGCAAGTCTTGGTCCCTGCCAGTTGTCTGCTACCAGTCTACCTTCTCCTGGTGTGTTTTCTTCTTGGATTGCTACTCTTGAGTGTCCAACAGCTACTGGCCTCCACCCAAGCGACGGAAGAGCGATCCTGGCACGTCCCACCTGTTTGGCTAAATCTGTGTTCCAGGAGCTCTGTGAAGTGGAGGGGCTGTGTGGACATGTGTCGCTGCAGACGCCGCGCCCGCACCGGGTCTCCGTGCTGCCGATCCCGAGGACAGCAATATGTTGCCTCTGTCACTGTGTGTGCACAGCCTGATGTGCAGAGCGGTGATGGTGCAACCCAGATGGCACGGGAAGGGTCGGGACTGTCGTTCATGCGCGGCTCTTTCGGACTCTTTGTCCGCGCAGTTTTTAGGCTCCCGTGACGCTGCACCACAGGCTGTTTTAGCCATTCTTCGGTTCGCCCTCGCACTACAGGGAAATCTGATCCTCTACAGTTAGGGGGGGACACGATACTCTTGCCACATCCAGCTGTTCCTGACCTTGGTGGTATCTGCGTTGCCTCAGCCAGTGGTGAATTTTCTGTCCGTAGCAGCTCCTCCCAGGGTGTCCGTGTTAATAGGTGGTTGAAGTGAGTTTTAACCTGCTGCTTCCCTTGGAGGCACAAATTCTGCAGTGACGAGGTTTTCTGTGCAAAGGTTGCCTGGGGGAAATTCGATGTACACTGACCTCAGCTGTGGACACTTTGCATTTTCGGAGCTCAAGCATTCCTTCTGCTTGTAAAAATTCACCGTCCCATTAAGCAGAGGCCCTTCAGTGCAGTTTTCTCTCCTGCGTGGCACACTCCTGCTGACGTCAACAGGATCTTCACTTGCAGCACAGGTACAGAGAATGCCTA